>NC_090022.1:174327616-174627616 GCF_037176765.1 Anolis sagrei
TGGAAATGACTCATAGTTAAGAAAGGGGGTGAGACAACAGGAAATGAGAGGAATCTGTCCCTAGGATAGGTCAAGAGTTAAAGGTAAAGTTTTCCCCTGACATTAGGTCTAGTCGTGTCCGACTCTGTGGGTTGGTGCTCAACTCCATTTCTAAGTCGAAGAGCCGGCGTTGTCAGTAGGCACCTCCTAGGTCATGTGGCCAGCATGACTGCATGGTGAAAAAGATCTTGGAGTCCTCGTGGGCAGCAAGTTTAAACATGAGCCAACAATGTCATGTGGCGGGGAAAAAAGCCAATGGGATTTTGGCCTGCATCAATAGGAGCATAGTGTCTAGATCTAGGGAAGTAATGCTACCCCTCTATTCTGACTTGGTTAGACCACACCTTGAATATTGTGTCCAATTCTGAGCACCACAATTGAAGAGAGATGTTGACAAGCTGGAATGTGTCCAGAGGAGGGCGACTAAAATGATCAAGAGTCTGGAGAACAAGCCCTATGAGGAGCGGCTTAAAGAGCTGGGCATGTTTAGCCTGAAGAAGAGAAGGCTGAGTGGAGATCTGATAGCCATGTATAAATGCGTGAGAGGAAGTCACAGGGAGGAGGGAGCAAGCTTGTTTTCTGCTGCCCTGGAGACACGGAGAAATGGCTTCAAACTACAAGAAAGGAGATTCCATCTGAACATGAGGAAGAACTTCCTGACTGTGGGTTGTTCAGCAGTGGAACTCTCTGCCCTGGAGTGTGGTGGAGGCTCCTTCTTTGAAAGCTTTTAAACAGATACTGGATGACCATCTGTCAGGGGTGCTTTGAATGCAATATTCCTGCTTCTTGGCAGGGGGTTGGACTGGATGGTCCATGAGGTCAACCCTCCTGTTCAAGGAGCTCCATTGGCTGCCGTTCATTTTCCGGTCCCAATTCAAGGTGCAGGTGCTCACCTACAAAGCCCTAAATGGTTTGGGACCTGCCTACCTGCGTGACCGCATCTCTGTTTACGAAACTGCACACTCCCTTCGTTCATCTGGAGAGGCCCTGCTCACGATTCCACCTGCGTCGGAAACACGGTTGGTGGGGACGAGGGACAGGGCCTTCTCTGTAGTAGCCCCCCGACTCTGGAACACCCTCCCCAAAGACATCAGACAGGCCCCTACATTGGCAGTCTTTAGGAAGAGCTTGAAGACTTGGCTATTCCGGTGTGCCTTTCCAGAATAGGAAACCCAGCAATATGTCCCAAAAGCACTTTACTAGAGACTTAAGATTGTCCGCACATTGTACTTAGCCAAAAATCCTTATATTTCAACTGTCATACTCAGCACTTTTAATCTGTACCCATTTACACTTGGCCCGGCCTTAGTTTTCTTGTGCTATGGTGTACTGTTTTTACTGTTTACTGTTATTGCTTTAATGTTTTGATTTGCTTTATGGTTTATGTGTATTGTTGTATTGTTGTTTGATTGAGGCCTTGGCCTTTGTAAGCCGCATCGAGTCCTTCGGGAGATGTTAGCGGGGTACAAATAAAGTTAATAATAATAATAATAATAATAATAATATTCATAGTGCGTGAATCCCAAAAAGAAACCTCTGACCATACTTGTAGCGCTTGGATCGCAAATTGAGAAAAGAGGGCCCTCTGACCATATTCAGAGTGCATTTGCTTCCTTCGGTGCTGGATGGCCCGCCCATGTAGAATGAGTGTGTGACAGAGGTTTTAGATATCGAATGTCTTTGGGGCAGGGTGGGATGTGAGCATGTAATTATTTTTTCAGATCAAAACCTTTTCCCAGACATATGAAGAGTTCAATGCCATATTAAGTAGATTAGATCAAACAAACAAAAATAGAAAGATGGGAATCAAAACCGAAACGCAAATAACTGGGGGGAAAGCGCTGCTTATATGACAAGAATGTCAGCATGCAAAAATATTTGAAAAGAGCGTGGGGAAGAGACATCACAAGGGTACTTGTACACAACAGCCGAGCAGTCATTTGTGTCTTGCGCACAGAGAACCACTTCTCCAATCAATTGATGTAAATAAGAGTTGTAGTGTTTTTGTTTTGCTGAAAGTTTGTTTTATTCTCCCTATACCACAGGAAAATGGGAACCATCGCTCTTTCTCAACAGTGGCTTGATCAAAGATAAGTTTGTTAGGTTGTTGGTTTGGGGAGCAATTTTGTCCCTGATCAAAAGGCCCCATATCCTTTCAAAACAATGTGAATAGATGGAGGTCTCTTATTTTGTTTTCATTGTACCGTTCCCTGAAATTTCCCTGAAATTAAAAGCAGAGATAAAAGCTCCATCCTCAAAGCCCTCTGAGACTACAAACTTTTGTCTAGACTACTGAGGCCAGATACAAAAAGGCACAGGACTTCTCCACTCTTGTTAGGTGTGGGGAAGGGGGGCATCAAATGTAACTTATATATTGACCATTGTGCTGTTGCATGCTGGGCCTGAAATAATGTCTGTTTACAGGACATGCCTTCCGTATGCCCAACGGGACGCCGGGGTGCCTCAGCTGAAGGGCCCCTTAGATTTCCCAACACAAAGTTCTATTGAGGCTCAAAATAAGTTCAACAAAGTTCTTTATTTGGGCTTAAATCTTCAAACAAATGAATTAAATGCTTTATAACCTTGGAAAACCGGTAGCTTCCTCAATCTGCTATCAAGGGCAGGCAACTGGTGGTAAACTGTTCCTTTCTTCCTTAGGGAAATCTTCTTTTTTTTTTTTAATAAATTTTTATTGAAATATCACAAACTACAACGAAAGAGGGAGAATAATTTGAAGAAGATAGAAAAGTAGGAAATAATAAAAGATTTAGAAAAATTACAAAAATTGAAGAAAAAAAAGATAAAAATGAAAAATTGAAAAAAGAAAAAGAAAAATATAATAAAAAATAATGATAATAAAATAGGGCTTCCTTCTGATTCTGCACGTGTCTTTCCTTTTTGTCAATCTCATTTATATGTCCAATGATTGGTGTCTTCAAAACTACTATAATTGATTAAAGATCCTTAAACCTATTTTCAATGTACTCTTTGATTATTGACCAGTTTGTCTGTTTTACTGGATTGCCAGTATTCTTTTTCAATAAAAAAGTTAGTATATCCATGTCCTTAATTTCATTTATCTTCTTTAGCCACTGGAATTTCACTGGAATTTCTTTCTGCTTCCATAGTTGCGCAAATATGATTCTGGCAGCCGTAGTCAGGTAGAAAAATAAAATATCCTCATTTGTGTCCAAGCTTATATCCCCATCTGTAATTCCCAATAGATAGTACTCAGCTTTTCTCGGGAATTTTTTCTTAAATATTATTTGCATTTCTTCATGGATACCTTTCCAATATTTCTGAGTTATTTCACAACTCCACCATAAATGGAAGAAACTTCCATCGTGTACATTACATTTCCAGCAGGTTTTTGATACTTCTTTATACATCTGATTTAATTTCACTGGTGTCATGTACCATCTATGGAACATTTTCAACCAATTTTCTTTAAGATCAGTGGCATAAGTGTACTTAAGTTTTTTGTTCCACATTATTTCCCAGTCTGCCAGTGGTATTGGTTTTTTGAAATTCTCTGCCCATTTTAACATGCAGTTTTTTATTAGATCGGTCTCCGTTGACCATTCTAACAGCTTATCATATAGTTTTGTTATACATTTTGTTTCCGTTTTAAGGATTTTATCCCCAAACTCTTCCTTGGTTTGAAATCCTAATTTTATGTCTTGCTTATATTGTTCTTTTATTTGTAAATAATTCAGCCTTAGGGAAATCTTCTGACACCTCCCTGGGCAATCTTTCTTTATCTTGCTGGCGTGAGGCCCCTACTCCCAGCTCCAAGCTACTTTATGGATAGCCTAAGTGAAATACAATACCGCCTGAACGATTCCACCCGCGCTGCCTCCGAAAAATCCTGCAAATCTTTTGGGAAGACAAGCGGACAAACATCAGCATGCTGGAAGAAGCAAAGACCACCAGCACTGAAGCGATGGTCCTCCACCATCAACTTGGCTAGACCGGACACGTTGTCCGGATGCCCGACCATCGTCTCCCAAAGCAGTTGCTCTACTCCGAACTCAAGAACGGAAAATGGAATGTTGGAAGACAGGAAAAGAGATTTAAAGATTTAAAGATGGATTCAAAGCCAACCTTAAAACTCTGGCATAGACACTGAGAACTGGGAATCCCTGGCCCTTGAGTGCTCCAGCTGGAGGTCAGTTGTGACCAACAGTGCTGTAGAATTTGAAGAGGCACGAATGGAGGGCGAAAGAGAGAAACGTGCCAAGAGGAAGATGCATCAAGCCAACCCTGACTGGGGCTGCCTTCCATCTGGAAACCAATTCCCTCACTGTGGGAGGAACATGCAGGTCAAGAATAGGGCTCCACAGTCACCTACGGACCCACCGCCAGTACACTGATTTTGGAATACTATCCTACTTGGACAACAACGGATCGCCTAAGTAAGTAAGTTAGTACATAATAGTACATTATTTTGCACAACATCAATTGCACATTGGGGTTGGACATCATGTATGTATTGTGCCATAACATCTATTATAGAACTCCAATATGCTGATGATAATGTAGTCTGTGTGCATTCATAAGAAGACCTACAAGCCACACTAAACACCTTTACAGAAGCATACGAAAAGCTTGGCCTCTCACTGAACATCGAGAAAACCAAAGTGCAGGCACGAGGCAATCTCTGTGCAATGCCAGAAATACAGCTTAATGGTGTAACACAAAAGTCAACATTGACACTGAAATACAACACCACCTGAGCTCTGCGAGTGCAGAATTTTTCCAAATGAAGCAGAGAGTGCTTGGGGATCAGGACATCCGTAGGGAGACAAAGATGTTTGTTTATAAAGCTATTATCCTCCCAACCCTGTTATATGCCTGTGAAATGTGGACTGTCTACAGACGTCACACTCAACTCCTGGAACAATTCCACCATTATTGCCTCCGAAAAATCCTACCACTATCTTGGGAAGATAAGCAGACAAATGTCAGTACTGGAAGAAGCAAAGACCACCAGAATTGAGGCAATGCTCCTACGTCATCAACTCTGCTGGACTAGCCACATTGTCCAAATGCCCAATCATCATCTCCCAAAGTAGTTACTATAGTCCCAACTCAAGAATGAAAAATTGAATGTTGGCGGACAGGAAAAGAGATTTAAAAATGATCTTAAAAACTGTGGCACAGAAACCGAGAACTGGGAAGCCCTAGCCCTTGAGCTCTCTACATGGAGGTCAGCTGGGACCAGCAGTGCTGTGGAATTTGAAGAGGCATGAATGAAGGGCAAAAGGGAGAAACATGCCAAGAGGAAAGTGAGTCAATCCAAACCTGACCGGGACCGCCTTCCACCTGGAAACTTATGCCCTCACTGTGGAAGGACATGCGGATCAAGAACAGGGCTCCACAGTCACCTACATATCCACTGCCAAGACACTACACTTGAAAGACCATCATACTCAGACACCTAAGTAAGTAATGTATTGTGCACTGCACTTGTGCACTGCAGTTGAGTGGGATCACTAGTGTTTTCATGAACACTAGTGATTGAAATGTGTCGCACATCGTTCCTGTTTGCATTGCAGTTGAGTAGAACTCACATAGTGTATTATGTATGTTGAGGTGATGCTGGATTGCAGACACCGTCTGTTTTACAAGATAAATTTGGAAGTACTCCTTTTTTATTATTGATTCTTATCCAGGAATAGAGAAAGAAAGAAAAACTAAAGAAAACAGAAATGATTCCAGAAAAACAATTTTTCATCTATATAAATAAAAATGTAATGTTCATTTGTGGGATTTGTGGGATTAACAAAACTCAAAAACCAGTGGACGAACTGACACCAAATTTGGCCACAAGACACCTACTAACCCAACAAGCGACCATCACTCAATTTTTTTTATTTTGTCATTTGGGAGTTGTAGTTGCTGAGATTTATAGTTCACCTATAATCAAAGAGCATTTGGAACTCCACCAATGATGGAATTGAACCAAACACAGAACTCCCATGACCAACAGAAAATACTGGAAGGGTTTGGTGGGCATTGACCTTGAGTTTGGGATTTGTAGTTCACCTACTTCCAGAGAGCACTGTGGACTCAAACAATGATGGATCTGGACCAAATTTGGCACGAATATTCCATATCCCAAATGTGAATACTGATGGAGTGGGGGGAAGGACCTTGACATTTGAGAGTTGTAGTTACTGGGATTTATAGTTCACCTACAATCAAAGAACATTCTCAACCCCACAAATGACAGAATTGGGGCAAATTTCCCACACAGAACCCCCATGACCAACAGAAAATACTTAAGGTCATCCAGTCCAACTCTCTTCACCAGGGCAAGAAAATCTAATCAAAGCCCCCCTGACAAAGATCCATCCAGCCATAGATATAGATAGATATGATTCACATACAGAGAGATATTGTATCATAGATAGTATCATAGATTTGAAAGGGACCCCTAAAGAAGGACAATTATAGTATATTGCATGTTTCAGAGTAGGCAAACCAGACACTCTCCACATCAACACTGACAAAGAAACAGCATGAAATTCTGATTACCCACAAGCATAAAGAAATTACATATATTAGAAACCAACACTTTCTCATTACTTTATTTTCTAGATCACCAGACTGGGCCACAGCAACGCGTGGCAGGGGACGGCTAGTGATATATAAAACTACACTACAACAACTAACACAGCTCTATCTAGGACAAACACCCGGATACAAACAAACAAATACTAAAACTGATCTACAAGCCTCACAGAGTTATTACCATGGTGAAAAAGGAAAACTTATACTTGTTAACACTTCCCTATGCCATCCAAAGCTAAAATATGGAACTGCACTTAAAAATGTACCTGTTCTGGCTTACACACAAATTCAACTTAAGAACAAACCTAAAGAACCTACCTTTTTGTCCTTGGGGACTGCCTGTATTTCAGTTCCTTCTGATCTGAAGTTTCTAAACTCAAACAGCCCAGCCCAAAGTCTTATCTGGAAAACTATCTCCAAGGGGGAGGCATTCACTGTTAGCATTAATTTTTATTGAAAACTAGCCGTCCCCTGCCACACGTTGCTGTGGCCCACATGGGGGTTCTGTGTTTGGCCCCTTCTATCGTTGGTGGGATTCAGAATGCTCTGTGATGGTAGGTGAACTATAAATCCCAGCAACTACAATTCCCAAATCTCAAGATTCTATGTTCCCCCAACTCCACCAGTGTTCACATTTGGGCATATTGAGTATTCGTGTAGTTTGGTCCAGATCCATCATTGTTTGAGTCCACAGTGATCTCTGGATGTAGGTGAACTACAACTCCAAAACCAAAGGGCACTGCCCACCAAACCCTTCCAGTATTTGCTGTTGGTCATGGGAGGACTGTGTGCCAAGTTTGGTTCAATTCCATCGTTGGTGGGGTTCAGAATGCTCTTTGATTGTAGGTGATATAAATCCCAGCAACTACAACTCCCAAATGACAAAATCAATTCTTTTTGAGTGAAGGACATACATTGGGTTGTTACGTGTCTTGTGTCCAAATTTGGTGTCAATTCCCCCAGTGGTTTTTGAGTTCTGTGAATATCACAAACAAACATTACATTGTATTGTCGAAGGCTTTCATGGCTGGAATCACTCAGTTCTTGTGGGTTTTTTCGGGCTATATGGCCATGTTCTAGAGGCATTTCTCCTGACGTTTCGCCTGCATCTATGGCAGGCTTCCTCAGACCTCTGAGGAAGCCTGCCATAGATGCAGGCGAAACGTCAGGAGAAATGCCTCTAGAACATGGCCATATAGCCCGAAAAAACCCACAAGAACTGAACATTACATTTTTATTTATATAGACTTCTTTTGGATCCATGCAGAATTTCTGCTGAATCTTTGTTCTTGTGTAATAGAAAACCCTGGACTAACATCCCTGAAACTTGAAGCCTAACACTCAACCACGTCAGAATGTGCCAACGCTACGCTCCTCAAGAATTTGCCTTTTGGTTGGCGTTTATGAGGAAAATTATGACATCTGCTCAAAACCTCAGACATGCTTTATTTTTCATGAATGCCTGAAGTTTTTAGAGGTTTGGGAGGGAGTGGAAGGCTGTTGTATTTTATCCTGCATCCCATGCTTCTTACAGACTTGCCATATTTTTTTAATGTCAATGAATAGTTCCTTATTCAGTAATACTACGTTTCAATTCAAAATAAAGAACCATGAAACAAGAAACAGACAGTATGGATGTGAAAACCCATCAATCTCCCTGGGTTTCTCAACTTCTAACCCTGCATTCTGGTTCACTCCCATTTACGAATTGGCTCCACCTGCCTCAAATGGAAACTCATGCATATTTTTCTGTTGTATGCAGAAAAATACAATAAAGTTTGTATTGAATTTGCACATTTCCCCACTAAATGCCTTGCAAGGTTTGTAAATGTGTAGATTTCCAAAATGTCCTGTTGCATAGTCATTCTTGGGAGGTTTGAATGGGTATGTTATTTCGGAACCACACATCCAACACTTTTCTCCCCTATTCCTATGCCACAATTTCCTTCTGATCATGTAATCGGAGGTGACCCCCCCCCCTCGGGTTCTATAAAAGATAGTTCAAAATCAGAGAATTCATAGTTATGTCAAGGACACCAGGCTAGAATGATCCCATAATCCGCTATCTCTCCCCCATGTGGGAACCTATGGCTCTTTCCATGGCCCCACATGGCAACGTCCTTATAACCCAAACCAGTCACCAATTTGGATGAATTGGATTCCTGGGTTGTTGTAGGTTTTTCCGGGCTGTATGGCCATGTTCTGGAGGCATTTCCTCCTGACATTTCGCCTGCATCTATGGCAAGCATCCTCAGAGGTAGTGAGGTCTGTTGAAAGTAGGAAAATGGGTTTATATATCTGTGCAAAACTATATATATTTTGTATTTACCTACCTAGCAAACATGTCAGCTTGTTTGGCAGACTACTGCAGTCGTCATCCTTTCCAGCTGGAATAGAAAATAAAACCTCGGTGGCTTTCCTTCAACTTGGTGAGACTCTATTTTGGGAAATTTAGGGGAAATCTTTCTTGGTGTTTGCTGTCTCACTAGGTGTTCCAGGTCCTCCTTTTGGGCCTGGCTAGTCTCTGCCTAAGCAGGGCCTCCCAAATTTGTGTTCGGCATCAATCCTAGTCACAGAGATCCATATTTATTAGAGCACCGAAAAGTGACATAGCATGATGGATATTTCAGATATGTCAAATATGGCTTCCAAAGAGCTCTCCCTACCCCGATCAGAAATGACTAAAAGTCCTCTCCTAGCTTTTAAAAATATTAGTGTTTTGATATTACAGAGTGTCATGCAACTCTTTTAAATGGCAAATTGCATCTCCTGGAAACTTCCAATAGCTACACTCCAATGGTGTAGCAGTTCAATACCACTTTAAATGTGGGGAGTTCCATCATATGGATTCATAGAAGCTTTAGTTCTAATGTTTTGAACTATAAACCTGGATTCTAAGCACCTCACAAAATTACAAATCCCATTATTCGACATAGCCATGCGAGTAAAAGGAAATGAACAGCTATAATTGTGTCATGTAGATAAAGATTCATTCTTTTTCTTTTGTCAGAATAAGGTCAGTCCATAGTCTAGAGCAGGGATCCTCAAACTACGGCCCGGGGGTCGGACACAGCCCTCCAAGGTCATTTACCCGGCCCTCGCTCAGCGTCAACCTAAATCTGAAACAACTTGAAAGCACACAACAACAACAATCCTATCTCAACAGCCAAAAGCAGGCCCACACTTCCCATTGAAATACTAATAAATTTATATTTGTTAAAATTGTTCTTCATTTTAATTATTCTATTGTTTTTAAAGTGTTTTTTGCACTACAAATAAGATATAGGAATTCATGTTCTTTTTTCTTCAAATTATAATCTGGTCCTCCAAGAGTTTGAGGGAGTGTGACCTGGCCCTCTATTTAAAAAGTTTGAGGACCCCTGGCCTAGAGGAATCGAGAGTGGCCAAAACAAACTTGGGAGACCACCTATAGTCTCCAAGCTATCCTTTGTATATTTTAATGAGACAGCACTTTGCAGTATGTGACCGAATCCACCTCTTCTTCCAATTTATATTTCTAGCAGTGCAAAGAGCAAGACATTGCTTGCCCCAGAACTCTTATATGTTCTCCTTTGCTTGATGACTTGCCTCTTTTCTTTGGATGTCTAAACCAAATTTGTAAGTGTTCAACCGAAGTAAAAAGTAACTGCAATGATAGAAACCTGCAGACTGAAGGTGAAAATAATTGTGTGGGGAGGATTTTTAGTCTGGGGTGATAGCCCTCATCACCCCTCCATAGCTACAGCTTTTACATTAGACAATAACTATCATCACCCATAGCCATTGTCAAGAAATCCTTTACACGTTCTAGTCATCAGTCGGTGATGGTAGTAAAGCCTTTTCCTGTGTCCGAGGATTGTGGAAGTTGTAATTTGACATCAGAAGTGTCACAATTTCCCATCCCTGAACTATACTCATATTCAAAGGGCATACAATACTAGCAGGCATCTTATATGTACAGCCAGGGGTGGCTCAACCCATTACACAAAGTAAGCATTTGCAGTATAATTGATTTTGCCCAGGGGTGCTCTTGCGAGGAGTAGTTACTGGGATGTATAGTTCACCTACAATCAAAGAGCATTCTGAACTCCACCAATGATGGAATTGAACCAAATATGGCACACAGAACTCCCACGACGAACAGAAAATATATATCAGTGATTGGTTGGGGGGGGGCGGGCGGGCGCCAAAATACTGTTTGCTTACCGTTGAAAATTACCTAGGGCCGCCTCTGTGTACAGCATATTTATAGGTAGATTTGGTTGAGTTAAAGTTGGCTGAATTTTTGTTCTGGGACACTCTGCAGGTGCTATGCTATCCCAGTTTGGATGAGAACGGCTTGGATTGAAATGTCCCATGTGTTCCATTTAACAGCATTGTAATGCTTAGTACATGTATCATCTGAAGTAAACAATAAGTCCAGTAGTGTTCATTCTTAAAAGAGTATGCATGAGATCAAAACTTTACAGAAGGAATGGAAGTACTGCCAGTGATGATGGTCACGGTGGATTAAACCGCCAGCTGCAGAAAAACTTGCCGACTGGAAGGTTGGCAGTTCAAGCCACGGGTTGGGGTGAGCTCCCACCGTCAGCCTAGCTGGGTAGATGCGGGGAATGCCGTGGATGTAGCGTACCTGGATTTCAGTAAGGCCTTCGACAAGGTCCCCCATGACCTCTGGCAAGGAAACTAGTCCAATGTGGGCTAGGCAAAACTACGGTGAGGTGGATCTGTAATTGGTTAAGTGGACGAACACAGAGAGTGCTCACTAATGCTTCCTCTTCATCTTGGAAAGAAGTGACAAGTGGAGTGCCGCAGGGTTCCGTCCTGGGCCCGGTCCTGTTCAACATCTTTATTAATGACTTAGATGAAGGGCTAGAAGGCATGATCATCAAGTTTGCAGACGACACCAAATTGGGAGGGATAGCCAATAGTCCAGAGGACAGGAGCAGGATTCAAAACGATCTTGACAGATTAGAGAGATGGGCCAAAACTAACAAAATGAAGTTCAACAGTGACAAATGCAAGATACTCCACTTTGGCAGAAAAAATGAAATGCAAAGATACAGAATGGGGGACGCCTGGCTCGAGAGCAGTATGTGTGAAAAAGATCTTGGAGTCCTCGTGGACAACAAGTTAAACATGAGCCAACAATGTGATGTGGCAGCAAAAAAAGCCAATGGGATTTTGGCCTGCATCAATAGGAGCATAGTGTCTAGATCTAAGGAAGTAATGCTACCCCTCTATTCTGCTTTAGTTAGACCACATCTGGAATATTGTGTCCAATTCTGGGCACCACAATTCAAGAGAGATATTGACAAGCTGGAATGTGTCCAGAGGAGGGCGACTAAAATGATCAAGGGTCTGGAGAACAAGCCCTATGAGGAGCGGCTTGGGGAACTGGGCATGTTTAGCCTGAAGAAGAGAAGGCTGAGAGGAGATATGATAGCCATGTATAAATATGTGAGAGGAAGCCACAGGGAGGAGGGAGCAAGCTTGTTTTCTGCTTCCTTGGAGACTAGGACGCGGAACAATGGCTTCAAACTACAAGAGAGGAGATTCCATCTGAACATTAGGAAGAACTTCCTGACTGTGAGAGCCGTTCAGCAGTGGAACTCTCTGCCCCGGAGTGTGGTGGAGGCTCCTTCTTTGGAAGCTTTTAAGCAGAGGCTGGATGGCCATCTGTCAGGGGTGATTTGAATGCAATATTCCTGCTTCTTGGCAGGGGGTTGGACTGGATGGCCCATGAGGTCTCTTCCAACTCTTTGATTCTATGATTCTATGATTCTTACCTAGCCGTTGAGTAGATCAATAGGTATCGTTTTGGCGGGGAGGACATTTGTCCGCTTGTCTTCCCAAGATATTTGCAGGATTTTCCAGAGGCAGCACTGATGGAATCGTTCCAGGAGTTGCATGTGACATCTGTAGACCAGGGGTCCTCAAAACGTTTTAAGCAGAGGGCCAGGTCACAGTCCCTCAAACTGTTGGGAGGGCCGGATTATAATTTGAAAAAAACATGAATGAATTCCTATGCACACTGCACATATCTTATTTGTAGTGCAAAAAAAAACCACTTTAAATTGTTCTTCATTTTAATTATTGTATTGTTTTTAACAAATATAAATTTATTAGTATTTCAATGGGAAGTGCGGACCTGTTTTTTTGGCTAATAAGATAGGATTGTTGTTGTGCTTTCCAGACGTTTCAGAATTAGGGTGACCCTGAGCGAGGGCCGGGTAAATGACCTTGGAGGGCCATATCCGGCCCCTGGACCTTAGTTTGAGGACCCCTGCTGTAGACTGTCCATGTCTCGCAGGCGTATAGTAGGGTTGGGAGGACAATAGCTTTATAAACAAGAACCTTGGTCTCCCTACAGATGTCCCGGTCCTCAAACACTCTCTGCTTCATTTGGAAAAATGCTGCACTCGCAGAGCTCATAAATAAAGTATATTATTATTATGAGAGATGATAGGAGTGACAGTCCAATAGTTCATGAAGGATCCCTATTACCTTTGTTTTAAATTAAAAAGAGCCTGAGCCAGGCCAAGGCATTGCATTTGAGAGACAGGAGAAGTAGCCTGTAATATAGTGTCCTGCTGGACCTTGGTGAATTGCACAAACATTTCACAATGGAGAAATCCATTTCCATTTAAAATGCAACATAAGAGAATCAAGGATGTTAAATCATGAAGTTATAGCTCCATCTGGTGTCCAAGCAGAGGACAAATGTTTAACTTCTTTTTCCTAGGAATTCATGTTCTTTTCCTGTCACCAGCCTTGGTTTACATTGGAAGCTTTCTGTTCCATATGACATCAAGCGTTGGAAAAAATATTGACATTATAAGGCCATGAGTTTGATCCCCAAGAGTTTCAGAAGGCGGGAACACTTATGGATACTGCAATCCAGCTTGCTAAATGGCTGTTCCAAAATGCCTTCCCTAAGACTCGAACTGCTTCTACTCCAAAGCCCGGATATATTTCAGGAATCAGGAAGCACAAACAAAAGGACAATGGGTTGTTGTAGGTTTTTTCGGGCTATATGGCCATGGTCTAGAGGCATTCTCTCCTGACGTTTCACCTGCATCTATGGCAAGCATCTAGAGGTAGTGAGGTCTGTTGGAACTAGGAAAAAGGGTTTATATATCTGTGGAATGGCCAGGGTGGGACAAAGGCTCCATGGCTCCAAATGGTGAAAGTGTCATCCACATATCTGAACCATAGTGGGCTTTTTTGTTGCTGTTTCCAGGGCTTGTTTGCTGGACCACTCTCACAACCACCATGTCAGGCTACACAGAGAAGCCATTGAAGTACACAAGCATGTGGACTATTTCAACAGAAAGGACGAAACCATGAAAATGAACAAAATCTGGCTACCAGTATTAAAAAAATTTAAAATTACAACAGCAGAACAACCGAGAGGAAACAAACAATGACATCTAATCACGTCTCAACAAAAGTTTGCTCCAGGCACTGCCAGGTAATCAAATGCTAATCAAGGTGATCAGTTGAAACATTCACACCTAGCTCCAGCAGACAAGAGTCCTTTGTCTCACCCCGGTCATTCCACAGATATATAAACCTTTTTCCTAGTTCCAACAGACCTCACTACCTCTGAGGATGCTTGCCATAGATGCAGACGCAACATCAGGAGAGAATGCCTCTAGACAATGGCCATATAGCCCGGAAAAAACCTACAACAACCCAGTGATTCCGGCCATGAAAGCCTTCGACAATAAAATGACTATAATGTCTGCTTCTCTGGCTTTATAATAAACTAGCCGTCCCCTGCCACGCGTTGCTGTGGCCCAGTCTATGTACATGTGTTTTGTGTGTGCATGTGTGTGTATATATTTGTGTATTTGTGTATATATGTGTGTTTGTGTGTATATATGTATACCAGGCGAGCTTGTGAGACTGGCAGGGGTGAGAGAAGGCCTCCCCAGAAGATCGGAGGGCCTGAGGTGATTCATGGAGGGAATCTTAAATCGGGCTGACAGTTTGGAATTCAGAGTTCGAAGGAGTGTGAGAATAGCCAACAAGAAGGAGGTCAGAGGCCAAATAAATGCTTTCATGTATTGCGAAAGATATTAAACAGTGTGTTTCAAAACAAATCTTTGTCAGAGCAACTTCTCGCTCAACCAAGCAGTTTGTGCTCGTTTTCCTGTGTCCATGGTCTTGGGATTTTGTCATGTTCTCATGGGACTTTGTTTCGTTTGTGCCATTTGTAATCCTGCTTTACAGTGCTATGTTTTATTGATCTTTGAAACATTGTTTTTTAAACTTTTCATCTTTACTTTTTAATAAACTATAAAACATCAAATCATCTGTGCGTCCCCTGGGCAACATCCTTGCAAACAGCCAATTCTCTCACACCAGAAGTGACTTGCAGTTTCTCAAGTCGCTCCTGACACGACAAAAAAAACCAAACCAAAACAAAACTACAAAACTTCAGTCTGTGTGCGGTTCTGGTGATTTTAGCAAGGTGAATAGATTCTGAGGTGCAACACACACAAGGTTACTCAATGATAAGAAGACACTCTGCATACATTCAACACACACATATAATTTTAGCCTACCTGTCGGAATCTACATCTCAAGTCTGAAAACCATGCCCTCAAACCATGCCCTGACTGCAGAACTAAAACATACCCAAAGAAGCACAATGAGTCACTTTCCATTTGGGAAAGGCAATGTTTATTTTCACCAAGGGTCGACGCACTCAGGGAAGACAAAGTTGGAAAGTCTGGGCTTGACTAAAAAGGAGTTACTCCAGAAGAACAGGGAAGGCCTCACATGACCACAAGCAACACACGGACAGCTGCTCACCGGATCTGTGGGGAGGAGAAAAAAGGGAAGGAGTTATTCCTATTCCATTAGTCCCTAATTCCTTAGGCAACCTGGCTGAAAGTGGATTGAGATTCTCCAGATCTGTCTCAGCCCATCACACAGTTCAACCAAGTGACATTTATTCACGTTTAGGGTGACCATGGAGCCTCAAATGGTTGGACCATTGATTTCAAAAAGTGATGTGAATGACCTTTTGGAACAACATTAATAAACACGGGAAAGGAAATGTAAAGGCCACGGATATGCCAATTAAGGACCATAATTTTTGGGAGCAAGTAGAAGATGCCACATAGCAAGAAAACAAAACATATGTCCCAGTTGAGTCAGCAGGCAGATTTCAAGCTGCCAGTTAGATGAAGAAGGATAAGGAAAATATTAAATTCTGGTCGGGTTTCATACAAAGCCATATAGTGTATTTAAAGGAAAACGTACAAAGCCCTTGTTAGCCATCACTTCTCTCCTTTGGATATCTATAATTTCACATCATCATCATTCCTTTTTGCTGATATTTTAACCAGCTTTCATACTACATCTATCTGTGCATACAAACCAAGACGGTTTTAAGCAGTGTATTTTAATATTGTGATTTTATTTATTTATCGTGTCAGGAGCAAACCAAACAGTTGTGTTGCATTTTTTTAACAAACAAACAAGTTTTCAAGCTTGGTAGTTGATTAAATGTCTTTTGACCAGTATCTGGCCACTTGGAGTGCCTCTGGTGTTACTACAAGAAGGTCCTCCATTGTGCATGTGGCAGGACTCAGGTTGCATTGCAGCAGGTGGGCAGTGGTTTGCTCTTCTCCACACTCACATGTTGTGGATTCCACTTTGTAGCCCCATTTCCTAAGGTTGGCTCTGCATCTCGTGGTGCCAGAGCACAGTCTGTTCAGCGCCTTCCAAGTCGCCCAGTTTTCTGTGTGTCCAGGGGGGAGTCTCTCATTTGGTATCAGCCATTGATTGAGGTTTTGAGTTTGAGCCTGCCACTTTTGGACTCTCGCTTGCTGAGGTGTTCCAGCAAGTGTCTCTGTAGATCTTAGAAAATTATTTCTTGATTTAAGTCACTGATGTGCTGCCTGATATCCAAACAAGGGATGAGCTAGAGATGTCACTGCCTTGGTCCTTTCACTATTGGTTCCTACTTCCTGTCAAGTGGTGCAATACCTGGTCTGCGCCCAGTGGTGCAGGGCGCAGACACCCCGTGATAATGTGGCATGTCTCATTAAGAGCCACATCCTCTGTTTTAGCGTAGTGAGATGTATTCCACACTGGGCATGTATACTCAGCAGCAGAGTAGCATAGTGCAAGGGCAGATGTCTTCACTGTGTCTGGTTGTGATCCCCAGGTTGTGCCAGTCAGCTTACATATGATATTGTTTCTAGCGCCCACTTTTTGCTTGATATTCAGGCAGTGCTTCTTGTAGGTCAGAGCACGGTCCAGAGTGACTCCCAGGTATTTGGGTGTGCTGCAATGCTCCAGTGGGATTCCTTCCTTCAGAGCTCGGGATGAGTGTCTGTTCTTAAGGTGAAAAGCACATGTCTGTGTTTTAGATGGATTAGGGATCAGCTGGTTTTCTCTGTAATAGACAGTAAGAGCACCTAGAGCTTTAGAGAGCTTCTGTTCAACCATCTCACAGCTCCCTGCTTGAGCGGTAATGGCACAATCATCAGCATAGATGAAACTCTCTGTCCCTTCTGGCAGTGCTGGTCATTTGTGTAGATGTATTGCACCACTTGACATCCGCTGGGAAGTAGCAACCAATAGTGAATCCTCCGTTTGGGTATCAGCCAGCACGTCAACGACTTAAATCAAGAAATAGTTTTCTAAGATCTACAGAGACACTCGCTGGAACACTTCAGCAAGCAAGAGTCCAAAAGTGGCAGGCTCAAACCCAGAACCTCAATCAATGGCTGATACCAAATGAGACTCCCCCCTGGGCACACAGAAAACTGGGTGACTTGGAAGGCGCTCTGGCACCACGAGATGCAGAGCCAACCTTAAGAAATGGGGCTACAAAGTGGAATCCACAACATGCGAGTGCGGAGAAGAGCAAACTACAGAACACCTACTGCAATGCAACCTGAGCCCTGCTACATGCACAATGGAGGACCTTCTTGCGGCAACACCAGAGGCACTCCAAGTGGCCAGCTACTGGTCAAAGGGCATATAAACAACTACCAAGCTTGCAAACTTTGTGCTTTGTTTGTTTGTTTGTTTGTTTGTTTGTTTGTTAAAAAATGCAATACAACTGTTTGGTTTGCTCCTGACTCGATTAAAAAAATATCCTTATTATTTAGCACTTCGAAAAATATATATAAGAATCACCACTTATAGAAAAGGATGTTGGCTGCAAAAATTACAGACTGCTGAGATCTGTTAGATTTGGCAGTTCATTGTATTTTTATCACTTTCCCCCGCAAAAACTGTTGTAAGCAAACTCACATCTTAGAAAGGTGAGATAGAAAGTGTTTTAAATAAACAACACAGAAGGCTGTCGAACCAATCTGCTATTTATAGAAGGGTGGCTCTTTTTACTCTTTTTTTTTCTTCTTCCAGGCAATTCTAACAACATAATTCAGAAGCTGCCGCACTAAATTTCCACTAGTTTTGAGTACTAGCTCATGTCACACAACCTCTCACAATGCTTTCCCATTTTGGTTATATATTTGGCAGAAACTGTCAATATCCACTTGAAGGGAAGGGGAAAGGCCCTTCTTTTCTTTGATCTAGAAAGTCGACTCTCTTCTGAATGGCAGTATTCCAAACCATGATGTAAATGACTGCAGCATAAATTAAGTCTTGTTTTTAAATCAATAAGAAATGGACCTTTCTGTCAGAAATATATTACACAATTAGGCTTTAGTGTTATTGCATTACTACATACTGTAATTTAGAAAGTGAATATTTCACTAGAATATGAATGGGGAATCTGTCAGACTCTAAATGTTCCACTGCAGCTCCTCTCATTCCCAACTCATGCTGCTTAGGCTGATGGCAAGTAAATCCAACATCATTTGGAGGGCCAGAGGTTTCCCAAACATGGACCAGGAAATTATACTACACAAGTCCCATTAATTGTTCCCCTGCTCAAGGAGGACCCACCTCCTCCAAAGAGGTTTGTGCAGGAGAACTTCCCAGGATATATCTTCAAAAATAGCAACCAAAAACAGTCATTCACCATCACTAGATTTCGCTTGGACTTTCCAAAGTCATCTCCTGGTGAAGGGAGTTGGACTGGGTGGCCTTAAGTATTTTCTGTTGGTCAACGGGGGTTCTGTGTGGGAAATTTGCCCCAATTCTGTCATCCGTGGGGTTCAGAATGCTCTTTGATTGTAGGTGAACTATAAATCCCAGTAACTACAACTCCCAAATGTCAAGGTCTATTTTCCCCAAACTCCATCTGTGTTCATAATTGGGCATATGGAATATTCGTGCCAAGTTTGGTCCAGATCCATCATTGTTTGAGTCCACAGTGCTCTCTGCATGTAGGTGAACTACAACTCCAAAACTCAAGGTCAATGCCCACCAAACCCTAGTATTGTTGAAGGCTTTCATGGCCGGAATCACTGGGTTGTTGTAGGTTTTTTCGGGCTGTATGGCCATGGTCTAGAGGCATTCTCTCCTGACATTTCGCCAGCATCTAGGGCAAGCATCCTCAGAGGTAGTGAGGTCTGTTGGAACTAGGAAAAAGGGTTTCTATATCTGTGGAATGACTGGGGTGGGACAAAGGACTCTTGTTTGCTGGAGCTAGGTGTGAATGTGAATCCTGTGTGTCATGTTTGGTTCAATTCTATCATTGGTGGAGTTCAAAATGCTCTTTGATTGTAGGTAAACTATCAATCCCAGCAACTACAACTCCCAAATGACAAAATCAATTTTTTGAGTGATGGTCACTCCTTGGGTAGTAGGTGTCTTGTGGCCAAATTTGGCGGCAATTCATCCAGTAGTTTTTGAATTATGTTAATCCCATTAACGAACATTATATTTTTATTTATATAGATCTTTGTTATTGTGGTTAATTGAATCTATGTATTCAGACATCGTAGCTATTGGGAAGTTGTGTGAATATAAATTGGAGTATTAGAGCAGCTGATTTTAGACTGGCATAGTTATAAAGATCGTGCAATTGCTTGCCATGCCTTTTCCTGGAATTTCCCATTTGACTCAGTCAACTTTTCCCAGCCCAGTCAGCTCCCTTCATTCCCTACCGTATACTTGTCCCACTTCTTCTCTGGGTCATAGGGCTCCCACCGGCTTGCAGGGAAAATGTGTTTGTTCTTCTCATACCAGCTGCGAAGTACAACCTTGCCTGCATGGGACTGGAAGATTAGAAAGAAAAATCAGTGTGAAATCAGTGCTCATCCACTTCAGAAAAGAGGTGAGTGAGTGTGTGCACATGTTCAAGTTGCCTGTGAACTTTAGGTGATTCCATATATACTCCGAGGTTTGTTGTGCCAGTTCCTTCCTCTGCACCATTTAGTATTTGTTGGCAGCCCTCCACCCAAGTAATAGCCAAGCTTGACCCTGTTTAGGTTCCAAGATCAAATGGGATTTGGTGCTTTTAGAGTATTTAGGTAGAAGAACAGGAAAGAGAGCAGCCAATTTTCCCCAAATTACATTGGATTTGCCCATAAAAGGAGGAAGGGGAGGGGTAGAACCGACTACCTGAATTTAAGAGTGGAGTGACATTGGCACTACTTTTTTTGTTTCATATAGAGTTCATTCAGGAAGTAGGCCGACAGAGTCTAGGGCAGTGGTTCTCAACCTTTGGGTCCCCAGATGTTTTGGCCTTCAACTCCCAGAAATCCTAACAGCTGGTTAATTGGCTGGGATTTCTGGGAGTTGTAGGCCAAAATACCTGGGGACCCACAGATTGAGAACCACTGATCTAGGGCGTTAAATGAGGTCCAATCACCTTCCTCTTACCTCATCTTTTTCCACCGTAGCATCACTCAAAAGCCGAACATCATCATGGACGTCAAAATTGAACAGCGGCCCTGGATTAAAGAGAATGCACATAATAATAATAATAATAATAATAATAATAATAATAATAACAACTTTATTTTTATACCCCCGCCAACCATCTCCACTAGGGGACTCAGGGCGGCTTACAAGGGACACGCCCAAGATTACAATTAAAACACACATGTAAAACACTTTAACCAATTAAAACATCAGATTTATATATTTTTTTGTCGTGTCCGGAGCGACCTGAGAAACTGCAAGTCGCTTCTGGTGTGAGAGAATTGGCCGTCTGCAAGGACGTTGCCCAGGGGACGCCCGGATGATTTGATGTTTTATCATCCTTGTGGGAGGCTTCTCTCAAGTCCCCACATGAGGAGCTGGAGCTGATAGAGGGAGCTCATCCGCCTCTCCCCAGATTCGAACCTGTGACCTGTTGGTCTTCAGTCCTGCCAGCACAGGGGTTTTACCCACTGCGCCACCAGGGGCTCCATAAAACATCGATAAAAACAAATAACAGCACAATTGAAAGCAATATAAAAACAATACGGCTGAAAGAAACATAGCTGAGGTATAGATGCAACGAGTGCAATACATTTTTACAGAAGCACAGGGATGTGCAACAGTACAGTAAATTGGGCAGGAAATACTGTCATAACACATGTTGAGGTAGACGTATGCCAGTGTAAAGTGCGGAACTTCAAGTAGGGACAAGAAAGTTACTGGTGAGCTGCATAGTCAAAAGCTCACCGGAACATCCAGGTTTTTAGTTGACTACGAAAGGTGGGACCCTGTCTGATCTCCCTAGGTAGGGAGTTCCAGAGCCGGGGGCCACCACCGAGAAGGCTCTCTCTCCCTCGTCCCCATCAACCGTACATATGACGGCGGGGGGAGAGAGGGCAATGCCTCCCTAGAAGATCTCAAGGTACACACTGGTTCATAGGGGAGGATGCGATCGCGAAGTGAAGCAGTTCCCACCCCACAAACTGAACCTTTCTCCTCAAATATACTGCACTGTGATACTCCACAGTGCAATCTATATACCTTCCCCACCCATCCTTGTACTCACTGACACTGCTTGTCTCCAATCTAGTACTCCTGACTGCATTCAGTTACAGTCAGGGTCGGCTCAACCATTACGCAAAGTAAGCACTTGCAGTATAGTTGATTTTGCCCAGGGGCGCTCTTGAGGTGCTCTTGGGGGAAAATAGACCTTGACATATGCATGTTGTAGTTACTGGGATGTATAGTTCACCTGCAATCAAAGGGCATTCTGAACTCCACCAATGATGGAATTGAACCAAATATGGCACACAGTACTCCCACGACGAACAGAAAATATATATCACTGATTTGGGGGGGGGGGGGGACCAAAATACTGTTTGCTTACCATTGAAAATTACCTAGGGCCGCCTCTGGTTACAGTCCTTCACCAGACATAGTGCTGAGAAATTATGGAAATTGTAGTCCAAAGTCCCTAGTGGGCACCAGTTTGGACAAGGCTACACTACAGCCTTCAGTTCTTCTCATACAGAGTCCCTGAAATGGGCATCCCCCTGTTTCTTCTCTTTCTATATCCCTTTTGCCTGTTTCCACAATTGCTGCAGCCCTTTATCCATCCCCATGCTCTACCCCTATCATCTCAAACCCTCCAGAAAGGAAGGACTCCAAACAGACAGGAAGAGACTTACCGCTTTTCCCTCGAGCCTTGGTAACAATGAAGTCATAGAAGCTGTGATGCTAGAAGGACAGAAAGACGCGAGTTCATGGAAGGTATCTTACCCAAGTATTCCCCAGTCTAGACTGAGGAATCCAGTCAGTGGATTCACCCCATTTGTAGCAGATGGCAAATGCCATAAGATGGCAAATGCCATAAGAGGTGCAGAGTGAAGAACAATGTTTCTCTTGGGTAGAAAATCCTAACAAATTTCAGCCTACATTTACTCATAAGGTCTTCTTCAGGGAACTATACAAAATTGTGAGAGAATAAAATGTAGACATAGAATATCGTATTTGTACCGTATATACGCGAATATAAGCCGACCCAAATATAAGCCGAGGCACCTAATTTTACCATAAAAAAACTGGGAAAACGTATTGACTCGAGTATAAGCCGAGGGTGGGAAATGCAGCAGCTACTGGTCAATTCATAGATACCAACACAATTACATTAAGTGAGGCATCAGTAAATTAAATGTTTTTGAATATTTACATAGAATTGTAGTATAATATAAGACTGTCCAACTCTGATTAAACCATTATTCTCACCTTCTTCAATGTAAATGTGCTTATGTATCCTTCCAATAATAGAGTAAAATAATAAATGCAATAATAACAATTATAGAGTAAAACAATAAATGTAATAACAACAATAATAAAGTAAAATAATAAATGTAATAATAATAATAGAGTAAAATGATAAATATAGTAATAATAGAGTAAAATAAATGTAATAATAATAATAATAATAATAATAATAATAATAACAGAATAAAATAATAAATAACCTTGACTCAAATATAAGCCGAGGGGGACTTTTTCAGGCTTAAAAAAGGGCTGAAAAATTAGGCTTATACTCGAGTATATACAAGTATACTATCTATAGCCTGCATAGAATAAAACTGTAGAAATTAAATTTTAAGTAGGTATATACAGACTGTAGACAATGTAAAAGGTAAAGGTTTCCCCTGACATTAAGTCTAGTTGTGTCTGACTCTGGGGATTGGTGCTCATCTCCATTTCTAAGCCGAAGAGCCGGCGTTGTCCATAGACACCTCCAAGGTCATGTGGCCAGCATGACTGCATGGAGCGCCATTACTTTCCTGCAGTAGCAGTACCTATTGATCTACTCACATGTGCATGTTTTCAAACTAGTAGATTGGCAGAAGCTGGGCCTAGTAGTGGGACCTCACCCCGCTCCCCGGATTCAAACCAGTAACCTTTGGCCAGCTTCTGCAGCTCAACAGTTTAACCCGCTGCGCCACCAGGGACCCCACAATGTACAAAGGTAATAATGGGTTGTTGTTGTGTGTTTTCTGGGCTATACGGCCATGTTCCAGAAGCATTCTCTCCTGATGTTTGGCCTGCATCTATGGCAGGCATCCTCAGAGGTTGTGAGACTTCACAACCTCTCACGGTGCCTGCCATAGATGCAGGCTAACTAACTCTCTAGGCTGAGTTAGTTAGCAGGAGGAACTCTGGGAAGAGTTAGCTGATAACTCAGGGGACTATCGAGGATAGATAAGTCAGAAACTCATTACTATTTCTCTGAAGTAGAGTGAGGGATTTTATTACTAGCAGCTAGATCTCTTTGATTAGCTCTGTAGGTAACTAAGTGAAGATACTTATTCTAGCAACCATCAAGCTGTAATACTTTTGTAACAAGTCAAGCGTTTTGGGCCTCTCAGAAGTAGTTAGTTGTCTGTTTTTATAAATAAATCTTTTTCTATTTAACTTTCAAAAAAAGTCTCTATCGTTCCTCAATCTATCATTAATCCTTTGTGATAATTCCAGCATCTTTAGCAGGCTAATTCTACAGTCATTCTGGGAGCTAAGGGAAGAGCAGTGTTGGCAGAAGTGGGAAAAGTTTACCTAAAAAACTCATTTTAAAATCCTAAGGCAACTTGGGTTGGTGGCAGCTTTAAACCAAAAGAAGACTGAAAGACAAGCACTGTTCACTCTTATCGTTACACATATCTATCTACATCTTGCTACCAAATTGGAGGCACAGGGAAAAGTGAATTTTGGGGGGAAGAATCATCCTGCCCAGACATATTATCAATAAGCCTCCAGCCTCGCGTCACTGGTTGTGATATTTTTCTTCTTACTGGTGTCCAGTGGTGTGATACTACTTATAGTCCTTTACAGTGGTAATCAGCTGTGGGATATATTATAGTATATACATTATTATTGGTACCAGTGGTGGCAAGAGGCGTGATGGATTTATAATAAGTTATAATACTCTAGGTGGAAAAGATGTGTGTATTCAGACACTGGCTCTCTAATACATTATGGCAGACAACAAAAGAGAAAAGTGCTGAAGAGCAGAATAGTTTTAACATGTTGGGCCAGGGTTATCCACTCACATGTGGGATTATGAGATCCTCCTTGATGTACATAAGTTGTTCCACACCAGCAGACCTGTGGAGGGAAACACACATTAGAGACTGAACCCAGTTGCTTTGGCTCTCTTTCTCCTTCTACCCACTACTCCAACATCTGATCATCGGAAAATCCCAATTGAACATGAGTCTCAAACTACATGCATTCCACCTTTAGTTTGCTTTCTATACTCATGTATGTGTGTCATTCTGGTTAAAAACTTGCATGGAAGCTCTAAAACACTGTATCAAAATATATTTTTTCACCCTCTGTACACAAAAAGGATCTGTGTACATTCTAAGCTTTAAAGCTTCAGTCATTGGCCATGTATGCACCTGAAAATACAGTATATACTATCTCAATGTGTACCTAATGCTGCCTGGGCAGGGTTTGTTGTTCATTCATTCAGTCGTTTCCAACTCTTCATGACCTCATGGACCAGCCCACGCCAGAGCTCCCTCACCTCCCCCAGCTCCTTCAGAGTCTAGCCAGTCATTTCAAGGATCCCATCCATCCATTTTGTCCTTGGTCGGCCCCTCTTCCTTTTTCCTTCCATATTCCCCAGCATCATTGTCTTCTCTAAGCTTTCCTTTCTTCTCATGATGTGGCCAGAGTACTTCAACTTTGTCTCTACTATCCTTCCCTCCAATG
The DNA here is from genome assembly GCF_037176765.1 of Anolis sagrei. Taxonomy (NCBI): domain Eukaryota; kingdom Metazoa; phylum Chordata; class Lepidosauria; order Squamata; family Anolidae; genus Anolis; species Anolis sagrei. The sequence continues at coordinate 174,352,790 of NC_090022.1, forward strand.
AGCAGTCGGGCTTTATTTCCTGAAGTATGGACTGGTTGGATCTTCTCGCAGTCCAAGGCACTTTCAGAACTTTCCTCCAACACCACAGTTCAAAAGCATCTTCCTTCGCTCAGTCTTCCTTATAGGTCCAACTCTCACATCCGTAGGTAACTATGTGTAATACCATTGCTTTTACTATGCGGATCTTCATTGCCAGTGTGATGTCTCTACTCTTCACCATCTTATCGAGAATGGACATTGCTCCCTTCCCAAGAAGTAAACATCTCCTGATTTCCTGGCTGCAGTCTGCATCTGCAGTAATCTTTGCACCTAGAAATACAAAGTCTGTCACTGCCTCCACGTTTTCTTCCTCTATTTTCCAGTTGTCAATCATTCTTGTTGCCATAATCTTGTTTTTTTATGTTTAGATGCAATCCAGCTTTTGTGCTTTCTTCTTTCACCTTGATTAGAAGGCTCCTCAGCCTCTCCTCGCTTTTGGCCATCAAAGTGGTGTCGTCTGCATATCTAAGATTGTTAATGTTTCTTCCAGCAATTTTCACCCCAGCCTTGCATCCGTCAAGCCCTGCAGGGTACATTATGTATAATATTTTCCTAGGTAACTGCCATTGTGCAATGAGTTTATCTATTAATGAATCACTTCCATTTCATAGATGAAGATTTGAAGCTAAGAGACAGTGACTTTGCACAAAGCCAAGATTTGAACCTGGGTCTAACAGAGTCAATTCCAATACTCGTTAGAGTACAATCACTTTATACTTCAGATGAAAGGAGGGAGAAATTTGGCCTGAAGCCCTGTCTCCACAGCGTGGTAGACATATTGGAACTGAGAAAACAGCACCAGGTGCATCTTTGTTAGGGAGGAAAAGCAAAGCTACTACCAATACTTTGCTAGCTAGAAGATTCTGGACAGTGTCTCGATGCAGGCACAAGATCCAAGTGTGTGTTTCAGACCACAAAGAATGACACAACTACTTTATATTTATAGACTGTACATAACTTTGGGATAAAGGGGCTAGAAATGTAGCCCTGCAGCACCCTGCCCACTCTGCCAAAGTCTTTACCGGAGTTCACTGAAGTCCTTACGCAAGATCTCCAGAGCTTTTTGCAGAAATTGCTGAATTGTGTTCCCCTTCTTCATCTGCACTGCGGAGAAAACACGAGTCAGTCCAGAGTGGGTTGCTCTCCCTGACATAATTTGCAAGTCAAAAACACACTCTGGTGATTCCCCAACCCATGTGAGTGTTCATATAGACATACCCTGCTTTCTCTTAGCACTTCAAGACAGTGTATAGACAGTGCCCATGTTACATGTTACAGACAAGATGGGTATGTTCTTAAGTTCAAGTTTTATGTAAGTCAGAACAGGTACATTTTTAAGTGCAACTCCAGCCACAGCCACACACACACACACATATTTTGGATAGTATAGGGACGGGTTAAAGCTCAACTGATGATAGGCCCTTTCTATGCACCTTAGTCATTCAATTGCAGTACATGTTTTTAATGGAATTTATGTTATTACTATGTTGTTGTTTTTTATTAATCACTTCCGACTCTTTGTGACTGTAAGCGACTGACTGAATGAATAAAAAACAACATCCTAATAACATAAATTACATTAAAAACATGTACCCAGAGTAACTGAATGACCAAAGTGCACAGAAAGGGCCCATCATCATTATGCTTTATTTGAGCATTTGTATACTTTTTATTTTAATTTCAATTTTTTTATTTGTCATAAGTCTACCAATGTTATCTTGTATTTTTTGTATTACTTTGATGTGCTTGTGTCATTGAATGTTTGCCTTTTTGTATGAAAACTGCCCTGAGTTCCCTCAGGGAGAGAGGGCAGTCTATAAATAAAGTTTATTATTGTTATTATCATCATCATCACCCCATATAGTGTTTGTTTTGCTGTCTGTGCTCCTGTTCAGAAGATTTCACCTCACTTTCTGGGGTTCGTAGTTTAGTGAGGGGCCTTAGAGCTTTTAGATACTGGTAGCTGTGGACAAGTCTACATAGGGACCACCAAACGCAGCATTGCCCAAACATGAATCAAGGAACATGAAAGGCACTGCAGACTACTTCAACCAGAGAAATCAGCCATAGCAGAGCACCTGATGAACCAGCCTGGACACAGCATATTATTTGAGAACACAGAAATGCTGGGCCACTCCAACAACCACCATGTCAGACTACACAGAGAAGCCATTGAAATCCACAAGCATGTGGACAATTTCAACAGAAAGGAAGAGGCCATAAAAATGAACAAAATCTGGCTACCAGCATTAAAAAAACTCTAAAATGACAACAGCAAAACAGCAGAGAGGAAACAACCAGGCACATCTTAACACCTCTCAACAAAAGATTCCCCCAGGCTCAGCCAGGCCTTCAAATGCTAATCAAGGTGGTCAGTTGAAACATTCACACCTAGCTCCAGCAGAGAAGAGCTCTTTGCCCCACCCCAGCCATTCCACAGATATATAAACCCATTGTCCTAATTCCAACAGACCTCACTACCTCTGAGGATGCTTGCCATAGATGCAGGCGAAACGTCAGGAGAAATACCTCTAGAACATGGCCATATAGCCCGAAAAACCCACAAGAACCTAAAATTTATTATTATTTATAATTAGTGTAATGGCTGACTCCTAACATCCTCCAGACCCAACTACTTGCTTCTTTTCCTAAACTGTGATAACATTGGCAAGGAGCAAATCTCACCTTGACAGTTCGGCGGTGGCCAGAGCCATCCCAGTAGCTGAAGGTAATTTCAATTTCTTCACCTAGCCAGAGATGGGAAGGAAAATAAATTTTAAAAAAACCCTGAGGAGAGAACCAAGCCTGATGAGCTCTGGTAACTCCCTATAAGGATTGTCCTCCTGCCCGCGACTCCCTGCCACAGAAGCATTGTGTTCCTCCACTCACTCTTAATTTTCTCCTGTTTGCCCTCCCACTCCTGGCGCAGCTCTTCTCGCAGGCGGTTTTCTTCTTCCTGAAAATTAGGAGGAAAAGGGGCAACAACTCATTAGTTTGTGCTGCAAGAAGGACTCATCCAAAGGGTGAAAACAGACCAAAGTGCCTTAGAAGATGAAATTGGGCAAGGAACTGGGTACTTTCACAGGCACCATTTATATAGCACAGTATGACCCCTGTATTTATAAGAGCTACATTCCCAGACTTTTTGTGGATACATGAAACTGCAGTTAATTGCAAACTCTATTGAAATGAAGGACTTCTTGCCCAAGAATACTAAAGAGCCACATTGGAGGACTTTAAAAAGCCTAAAAAGGCCAGATTTTGTGAGAAGTGGATAAATGAGACTGCAGGTTACTGTCTTGCAAATATGGCAATCATAGTATACTTGTATTTTTACACCTCTCTTTCCTTTAATTCATTAATAATTACCCGTATATTCCGGCATATAAGACGACTGGGTGAATAAGATGAACCCCAACTTTTCCAGTTAAAATATAGAGTTTGGAATATACTCACTGTATAAGACTACCCCTTTTCCAACATACAACAAATAAAAAATTTAAAAGCATCAGATTTGATTTCAATATGGTAATTTTCCTATTACTGTACCTCCTTCTCTGCCTCTCAGATCTCGCACATGCGCACCTGCACTACTTCACTGCAGGAGTGAGATCTGAGAGGCAGAAGAAGAGGTACGGTAATAGGATATAAGGGCGGGCCAGAAAGTAAAAACTGTTGTGTTTTTCTGGGCCCAGAGCCACTCTATCTCTTTTTTCCATACTCCGGGCGCCCCAGACGCCTGCAGCTTGCTCCGCCCTTCACTTACACTTTCCCGGTGAGGCGCCCCTTCACCTCACCATCGGGACCGCATTAAGTCCACGAATCCTGATGAATGGATTTGTTTCTACCGTACTTGTGCAGCGTAGCCCTTAACACTTTCATACAGTCATTGCATACGGTGGGGACGAGGCCACTGCCATTTTTGAGCTCCCCCCACAATATGCAGCAACCAATCCAGATTGGAAGTTTCAGCACCCACTCTATAAGACGACTCCCGGCATATAAGACTACTCCCACATATAAGATGACTCCCATGCATAAGGCTACTCCAGCGTATAAGACGACTCCAGCATATAAGACAACTCCCATGCATAAGACTACTCCCACATATAAGACTACTCCCACATATAATCATAGAATCATAGAATCACAGAGTTGGAAGAGAACTCATGGGCCATCCAGTCCAACCCCCTGCCAAGAAGCAGGAATATTGCATTCAAATCACCCCTGACAGATGGCCATCCAGCCTCTGTTTAAAAGCTTCCAAAGAAGGAGCCACCACCACGCTCGGGGCAGAGTTCCATTGCTGAACGGCTCTCACAGTCAGGAAGTTCTTCCTCATGTTCAGATGGAATTTAAGACCCCTGACTTTTGAGAAGATTTTCTAGGGTTAAAAAGTAGTCTTATACGCCAGAATATATGGTACGTTTATATCCCTCTTGGTCGCTTCTGGAGCTGATACCAAATGAGAGACTGGGCAACTTGGAAGGCGCTGAACAGGCTGCGCTCTGGTACCACGGGATGCAGAGCCAACCTTAAAAAATGGGGCTACAAAGTGGAGTCCACAACATGCGAGTGTGGAGAAGAGCAAAATACAGACCACCTATTACAATGCAGTCTGAGCCCTGCCACATGCACAATGGAGGATCTTCTAAAGCAGGGGATGTGGCCCTCCAAGGTCATTTACCCGGCCCTCACTCAGCATCAACCTAAGTCTGAAGTGACTTGAAAGCACACAACAACAACAATCCTATCTCATCAGCCAAAAGCAGGCCCACACTTCCCATTGAAATACTAATAATTTTATATTTGCTAAAATTGTTCTTAATTTTAATTATTGTAAATTATTTCTTTATTGAAATTAAGTGTTTTTTTGCACTACAAATAAGATATGTGCAGTGTGCATAGGAATTCATTCATAGTTTTGTTTCTTCAAATTATAATCCGGTCCTTCAACAGTTTGAGGGACTGTGAACTGCCCCTCTGTTTAAAAAGTTTGAGGATCCCTGTTCTAAACCAACACCAGAGGCACTCCAAGTGGCCAGCTATTAGTCAATGGATGTTTAATATAATGCCAAGTTTTAAAACTTTGTGCTTTTTAAATACGTTACAACTGTACCTTCGGTTCGCTATTGATAAGATAAAGTCTGGTGCATGAGGCTCTTTTCTCTATCACTTTATCCTCACAATAATTGAGTCAAGAGCATCAGGCTAAGACAATGTGACTAGTCCAAGGTCACTCAAGGAGTTTCAGACCTAAATGGGGACTAGGACCTGTACTTCCCTAGTCCCAATCCAATACATGAAAGTGGCTTTATAATAATAATAATAATAATAATAATAATAATAATAATAAACCTTTATTTGTACCCCGCTACCATCTCCCGGAGGACTCGGTGCAGCTTACAAGAGGCCAAGCCCAAATACATCAGTAAAAACAACAACAACAATACAGCAAAATAAACTCAAAAACAAAGCAATAAACATTAACAACACACCATGACGCAATCAAAATCTATGGCAAGGCCAAATGTAATAATTAAAATTAAAATATGCTGGGCATTACCGGGTAAAAAGGGTTGGTGTTTGGAGGGGGATGGACATGCAGATATCCTGGATCTCTGATAAAATGTGTTTGGGGACATAATGATTGGAGTTTCCTTATTCTGGGAAGGCACACTGAAACAATCATGTTTTCAAGCTCCTCCAAAAAATTGCCAGCATTGGGGCTTGCCTGATGTCTTTAGGGAGAGAGTTCCAGAGTGGAGGGGCCACCACCGAGAAGGCCCTGTCCCTCATCCCCACCAATCGCGCTTGTGATGCGAGTAGGGCTTCTCCAGATGATCGAAGAGATTGTGTGGGTTCATAAACAGAGATGCGGTCTCGCTTTCAAAGGAAGGCATGTAAGCACCTTACCTCACGGTCACGATCAGGCAGGAAACTAGTGTCCACGTCTGGGTTCTTCCCCAGTTTCTTCTTCTTGGGAGGGAGCTCTAGGGAGAATGAGGATATATGAATGAATAGGAACCTATTTTCAGAATCCCACTGCTTCAACCCAATAGCCCGTCCCATCTGTTTTCTGTGGTCCTACTTGCCATCATTATTCCAGACCTACTGAGGTGTTCTCCACTGCAAAAGTGCTGTTCCTCTCACCTTCCTGCTCCAGCTCGACTTCGTCCTCCTCCTCCTCAGCTCCATCCTCTTCCTCTTCTTCATCCAAAGTGAAGGATAAGCTTGAGATCTTACGTTTCTGTTCCTGCTTGCGCTCTCGCTCCCGCATCCGCTCCAGCTTCCTGTAAGGCCCAAAGCACAATCCTCTCTGAGAAATGTGGGAAGAGGGTGTGAATTTTGGTGGGATCTTTGAGAAAGGTAGGGAGCTGAGAAACATTAGGAGTAGGCACCCTCAAACTCTGGCCCTCCAGCTGTTTGGGCTTCCAGCTACCATTCAATAAGCTGGCTCAGGCTTCTGGAAGGCCAAAAAGGTGGAGAGACTGAGTTTGTGGATGCCTGATTAAAAGAATGCTAGAGGGAAGGAGTCAATGTAGTGTAATAGTTTCAGTGTTGGACTACAATTTTGAAGACCAGGGTTTGAGTCCCCACCCCGCCATGAAACTCACTGTATGAATTTGGGCAAGTCACATTCTCTTGACCTCAGGGAAAGGCAAGGCCAAACCCCCTCTGAACAAATCTTGTTGAGAAAGTTCCATGCAAGTTAATTGTGTGTTGCTTGAAGGAATACAGAAATCAGTCTGTATGAAATGTGCACTTCCAACTAACAGCTTACATCAGAGAAGGGAAATCTCAGGCTCTAGGGTCAAATTCAACCCTTTTGGAGCCTCAATCATAGTTTTTTTTACCCACAACGCAATCACAGAGCGGTTTCCCAACTTTTGTGTTGTTACCCATTTTAAAAGGCTGAAACATCTCTCGTAAAGCTTTCACAAAGATCTAAAAGAAAATATGGTACAATATTTGGATCTCTCCCTCTTTCATTTGGTCCCTCACTACTAGGATGTATCTGCTCCCCCCCCCCCCCCCAAATCTCATCAGTCTTACATTCTTACTGCTGTCCTACATTCATAACCAGTTACTGTATATACTCAAGTATAAGCTGAGCTTTTCAGCCCTTTTTTAAGGCTGAAAAAGCCCCATCGGTTTATACTCAAGTCAAAGTTATTTATTATTTTACTGTTATTACTGTTATTATTATTATGACATTTACATTATATAACTCCATTATTATTATTATTATTATTATTACATTTATTATTTTACTCTATGTATTGTTATTGTGCAGGTACAACTGTACCAGGAGCTATTTTGTTTGCTTTGCATTGAATGTTTGTTGTAGTCCTGAGTTTCAGGGGCTCTGCAGATAGGTGGCTTCTTTTGGCTGCAATCATAGGGCAAGCCACCTGTCAATTATAGTTAGGTTCCCTGGTCCCGCCCCCTTTTTGGGTTTTTGGAGGGAATAGGAGCCAATTTGGGTTCAGTCTACACAGAGAAGCTTTTCATGCAGGACATAATACCAAGAGCTCCTGTAGAAAGCTTCGTCTTCTACGGCTTGGCCGGGGAGATATACAGCCCACAGCTTGGCCGGGGTTGTACAGCCCTACAGCTCCTTTGCTGAAGGACTTCAGCCAGCCATCACCGAAACCTGAACTCCTTTTTCCTCTGAAAGTCTACAAAGCTCTGCTTGGTAAAGGTTTCTCGAGGAAGCCAGAAGCAGTTGGTACCGGGTGTAGGGGCTCCACGCCAACAGAGGCAAAGACAGACTGCCCAGATTAGAAGTTAAGGATTTCCCCATTAGTTAAAATACCAGTCATGAAGATAGTGCCTGTTTCCTGTGGACAAGATTGAAAGAGCCTATAGACCGTTAAGAAAGCCTTAAAGTACCTGTTTGTTTTCATTAATAAAGAACTTTGTTGAACCTTTAAGCAATCTAAAGACTCTGTTTTAAGGAAATCCAAAGGCCTTTAATCTGAGGCAGCCCCGGCGTCCCGTTGGGCACACAGAATTTATGTCCTGTCTACAGTCTGATGCACAGGCCCAGCGTGCGACAGCACAGTTATTATTACATTTATTATTTTACTTTTTTATTATTGTTATTATCGCATTGTTTTACTCTACTTATTATTATTAGAAGGATACGTAAGCACATTTACATTGAAGAAGGTTAGAATAATGGTTTAATCAGACTTGGACAGTCTTATCTTAAATTAGTTTAAAGTAAATATTCAAAAACATTTTAACTTACTGATGCCTCAATTAATGCAATTTTATTGGTATCTATTTTTATTTTGAAATTTACCAACAGCTGCTGTTGCATTTCCTTAGGCTTATACTTGAGTCAATAGGTTTTCCCAGTTTTTTGTGATAAAATTGGGTGCCTCGGCTTATATTCGTGTCAGCTTATACTTGAGTTAATACGATAAGTAATCCAGTTCTTATCTATCATTCCATCTTCAATAAATACAGAATAAATTTCTTATCTTAGGGCTCTTCTACACTACCATATCATCCAGAATATCAAGACAGATAATCCACATTATCTGCTTTGAACTGGATTATCTGAGTCTACACTGCCAGATAATCCAGTTCAAATCAGATAATCTGAATTTTATACATCTGTGTAGAAGGGGCCTTTAGCTACCTAGAATACATACAAGTCCATCCAACAACTCACAGCTGCAGCTCTTTGGACTGTTCTTTTTTTGCCAGCTGCTTCTCCCGTTCCTTTACAAGCGCTTCTTGCTTGGCCTTCATGTCATTCAGGGTCACCAGGCCTGTACACAGGTAAGGCAACAGACTTTTTAGGTTTGAGTGTATAGCAAATGGAATCAATATAGCCAAAATGGGGTTAGGAAGAAGAACATTGGGTTCATTTTTTAATAGTACACAGATACACTTACCCACTGTGCTGGACTTCAGTTCTGCTTCCACTGCATCGTAATGGGCAGAGAATTTCTTGTCGATGTTTGATTTCATGATGTTTTCCTGCCATGGGGAAAGTACAGTTCGCATTTGCTACAAAAATAGAGAAGCTCCATGACCTCCCAATTCCTAAACCAAACTTCTTGGATCAAACTCAAAGCCTAGAGGAGTTCCTGTTATGCACCACAACTTCCAGAATCTCATAACCTAATGGTTATGATTAGTAGAGGATTCCGGGGGATATCCTCCACCTCAAAAGTAAATGACTTCAAGCTCTGGATAAATCTCCAGAAATCTACTATTGTCCCAAGGAGAGGAGAAGTAAAAGGCAATGTGATGGGGGGGGGGGGGGGTGACAGCTACCTAACAAAACCTGGCCTGACACCAGTAGGCTAAATCTGACTGTTAGCTATAACTAGAGCAAACTCACTGAATCAATGGGAAATTATACACATATAAGAATAACAACACTTGGTCACTGAATCGGTGTAGCCACTGAGTCAAGTGCTCTCCTCTATTTCAGTGACAAAAATAATCACTCATACTCTATGGTAGAGGTCCTCAAACTTTTTAAACAGAGGGCCAGGTCACAGTTCCTCAAACTGTTGGAGGGTCGGATTATAATTTTAAAAAAAAAAGAATGAATTCCTATACACACTGCACATATTTTATTTGTAGTGAAAAAAACACTTAAATGCAATACAATAATTGAACTGAAGAACAATTTAAACAAATATAAACTTATTAGTATTTCAAGGGGAAGTGTGGGCCTGCTTTTGGCTGATGAGATAGGATTGTTGTTGTTGTGTGCTTTCAAGTCGTTTCAGAGTTAGGTTGACACTGAGCGAGGGCCGGGTAAATGACCTTGGGGTGCCGTATCCAGCCCTCGAGCCTTAGTTTGAGGACCCCTGCTCTAGGGAAAGGATCCAACACTGCTATCCTAATGGAACAGCTTCCAACAGCAGAACCTGGAAGGGTTCACTTCTCTTTTTAGCTCCTCACAATCACTTTTGCACCTTCAAAGCTAACTCCAAAAAGGTAAAAGGCTTGGGTGAAGTTTTTGGGTAGCCCAGTAGGCTGCAGGGACATGTAGAAAGGAAGATAAAGAATATTATTTCCATAGAAGACGCCTGCTAGAATGAGGTAGCTTGCAAGGTGTGACCCCCAGGCTGCACACAACCCACGGGCTATTTTTGTGGAGCCTCTCTGTTCCTCAAGTTCCATATTTTTAAAATTTCCTCAAGGTCATCTAAGGAGCACCGGAGGCTCTTCTGTCATTTAGGAGAAAGATAATTCTGAAATGATGGGAAAATGCCTCCAGGAGGTCTTTCAAGGCAGTTGGGGGTATTTTTTCATTTTCCAAGAACTGCTACCTTTATCCCAACTACATTAGACTTTACCGCACACTTCAATCTAAAGGTCTTGGCCAAAATACATATTTTCTGCCCAAACATTTTCATTTTTTTTTAAAAAAAAAGATATATCACCTTTCCATTAAGAAAATAATAAATTCAGCTGGAGAAACACATATTCCACAGCTTGGGTGTCCTCCTAGGTTCAGCGCTGACGCTTGAAGCTCAGGTGTCGGTGGTGGCTGGGAGGGCATTCGCACAATTGAAACTCGTGCACCAGCTGCAACCGTACCTCGTGAAATTGGATTTGGCCACAGTGGTCCATGCCTTAGTTACCTCTAGGTTGGACTATTGCAATGCTCTCTACATGGAGCTGCCCTTGAAGACGGCCCGGAAACTCCAACTGGTCCAATAGGCGGCAGCCAGACTATTAACTGGAGCGAATTACAGAGAGTGGTCAACCCTCCTGTTTAAGGAACTCCACTGGCTGCCGTTTATCTATCGGGCAAAATTCAAGGTGCAGGTCTTGACTTACAAAGCCCTGAACGGTTTGGGACTTTCCTACCTGCATGACCGTATTTCTATCTACGAACCCACGCGATCCCTTCGATCCTCCGGAGAGGCCCTTCTTTCGCTCCCACCCGCATCACAAGTGCAACTTGCAGGGACGAGAGAGAGGGCCTTCTCTGTGGTGGCCCCCTGGCTCTGGAACTCACTCCCCAGAGACATTAGACAATACCCCACACTGGCAATCTTTAGGAGGAATTTGAAAACCTGGTTATTCCAATGTGCCTTCAGTGATTGAATGTAAGATTCTCCCTGACCACACTTTGCACAAAATGTCCTTAGATGCACCTTATTTTAAGGGTTGTGCGATGAAATCCTTCCTCATTCTTGGAGCCTCCTCCTTATAAGTTACACTGTCTTATCTCCCAGTGTTTTTAATTTTTTAAAATAATTTTATCCATGCATCTGGCCCTGCCTAGTGAAATTCCCTGTGTTTTTAATGTTTGATTTTACATTGTTGTGTTGTATATTGTTTCAATTTTGCATTTTATGTATTTTGCTCATTTTATTGTGTTTTGTGTTATATTGCTTGTATTGTATCGATGGCCGTGTCCTCATGTAAGCCGCACCGAGTCCACCTGGGGGAGATGGAGCGGGGTATAAATAAAGTTTTCTTTTATTATTATTATATTCAAGAATTCACACAGCTACACAGGTGATGTTGCTCAAAGGAATTTCACTACTTTGATCAAAAGTCACATTCCACGAGAAAGGTACATTGGCCATAGTGAGAAGCTATTATAACAAATTGGAGAGAAATAATAATAATAATAATAATAATAATAATAATACTTTATTTATACCCCACCACCATCTCCCCAATGGGGACTTGGGGCGGCTTACATGAGGCCAAGCCCAAACAACCAATTACAGCAAAATAAAACCAAAACACAAGCAATAAACAACAACATCATAATTACATAAAACATATGAATAACATTAAAGATATAAAATTACAACACCATTGGGAACACCATTGGGAAGTGCTAGAGATCTTTCTACTAAAATCTATACTGTAGGAGGAGAAGAACCAAGCAGGAAATGCTGTGGTCATGTTAGGAAGACAAAGTGTTTGCAGAACAAAGCCCAAAACAAGGCAATGGGGCAGCATCCATCTGAGAGACTTTCAAGCAATGATATACAGCATTTTAAAATCCAACATGGAATAGAAGGAAACAAGCAAGGTGAGTAAAAAATTATCAGAAGAAGGCCCTGTTGGGAAAGATCTAAACACTGGAACATTATTATTATTATTCAGGGTTGTAAAGTTAGTTTTAAAAGGGCAGGAAAAGAAAGCTAGGTCCATGCAGTAGTAGTAAATGGTCACCCAGGTCCAAAATGAAGAGAATGGCAGTACCTGTGAATGCATCTGGGTCAAAACAAAGAAAGAGAAGTCAATGTGAATGTCAGCTACAAACCCACAAATCCATCAGAACAGTTGGAGGAAGCATTCTTTAACAATTTATTGTTCCTTGACACTAAACACATTTTGTGGGATTTAAATGGTACTGATGTCAATAAAACTGTTCTTATGTTTTGTGTGTTGAGTCAGGACAGGGTGTGATGGCCATGAGACAAGTATTATTGGATACTATTACCTGAACATGGGTGCACTGGGTTTACTACTTAGCTCAGGGGTCCACAAACTTTGTAAACAGAGGGCCAGGTCACAGTCCCTCAAACTGTTGGAGGGCCGGATTATAATTTGATTTAAAAAAATGAATGAATTCCTATGCACACTGCACATATTTTATTTGTACTGCAAAAATCACTTAAAAACAATACAATAATTAAAATGAACAACAATTTTACCAAATGCAAAACTTATTAATATTTCAATGGGAAGTATGGGCCTGCTTTTGGCTGATAAGATAGGATTGTTGTTGTGTGCTTTCAAGTTGTTTTAGACTTAGGTTGACCCTGAGCGAGGGCCAGGTAAACGACCTTGGAGGGCCGCATCCGGCCCCCGAGCCTTAGTTTGAGGACCCCTGGCTTAGCTCATTCATGACACTAGCTCGGGTGTGATATAAGGTGACAGATGTGAACTGGGGAATCCCTTATTAAAAGCATAATGTAAACTCTATATTTTGACTGGTTTTTTAGCAACTACATTTTGCAGCAGTGTTATTCAGGTTGCTAGCCCTAAGAGATCACAAGCGGCCCTTGGGCAGATCTCGTATTTGATGGAACGAGGTAGCGGTTAAGCTATTTGGTTAGAAATTGAAAAGAAAAGCACAGGAATATATATTTTGGCAAATGGTAGATTTGCATGTAGCCCAAAGGAGTGGATCGATGACAAATCAGGACAGTAATCTCTATATATATGTAAGTCAAAGTAGGTCTGTTTGCACCACAAAGGTTGTTTGCTAGGTAAATGATTGGCTGTTACTGAGTGAAGTGGCCATCTGTAATGTCACTTGGAAAGAAAGATGACACGTGTATGAGAGGAATGGAGGGAGGAAGGAAAGAGCCACCAAGAGTGCCACGGAGACGTTGTGAGGTAGATCCTCTCAGAGTTGGAGAAAGGAAAAAGGTGACTGGAAGAGAAAAAGAAGTGAAAGGAGAAGGAAAACAGGGAGGGAAGAGGAAGGAAGGAAGGAAGGAAGGAAGGAAGGAAGGAAGGAAGGAAGGAAAAGGAGGAACAGGTATGAGGGAAGGAAAGAGAAGGGATGAAAGCTGGAGAGCAACAGCCCCCAACACCGGGTTTGTATGCTAGTCTGTCAGTAAGGAAAATACATTATGTTATGCACACACAACAAGCATGCACACACACAGGCTGTTAACATTCTTTGTATTGAAGAGCATCCTTCCCTTATGTGAGCAGTACAAGCAATCCAATAAGAACCTCATCAAACTTTAAATCCAGTTTCTGCCTCCTGCAGAATTCTGGGGCTTGTAGTTTAGGGAGGGGTCTTTATACTGCCCAGTCAGAGAGGTTCTGGGCTCACTAAACTACAAACCCCAGAATTCTGCAGTAGGTAGAAACTGGATTTAAAGTGGATCCATGCTCTAGTGTGATGAGGCAGTAAGACCTCATTTCTATCTCCTTCCTCCCCAACATTTGTACTTCCAATCACCTCAGCAATGCGTTGCCTCATCTGCTCCATATGTTCACGCTGCCGCTCTCTCTTCTTCATCAGTTGAAGTGCCCGGCCAGCCTCGCTGGCAGCTCCTTTGTACTGCGCCATGGTTGTCGATGGACCTGGAAGGCACAAGGCGCATAGTATTTTACAAAGTTGCAGTCTATTGTCTGTTCTCACAAGCAACCCCTTTCCATAAACAAACTTCTTCTCTGTTACAAGGAGGCACTTTTGGACCAACTCCCAGATGCCTCATTAAACATGGACTTGCAGTCCAAAACATTTGGGCGGACTCTCTCCCTTTTGGCTGGAGGTTGAAATTGGGACTTTCTTTATACAACCCATGGCTTTTCCCTTTGGCTCATATCCCAATTCCTAAAAAGAAATCCTTGACTGGCTCTGTCTCTGCTATCTGAAATGCCTGGGATCAAAAGTGCTTTCTATTTCTTCTTGGGTTTTTTTTTCCAGATTCTGGAATGTCTGTATTTGCATCCATGTAAATAAAGCAACATCTTGGAGATGGGATGGAACCAAGTCTTCATTTATCTTTCTTTTTTGGATTATATGTTTATTTATTTCTTATTAGCACATTTATTTATTACAATGTCTGGGTTGTTGTAGGTTTTTTTGGGCTATATGGCCATGTTCTAGAGCCATTCTCTCCTGACGTTTCGCCTGCATCTATGGCAAGCATCCTCAGAGGTAGTGAGGTCTGTTGGAACTAGGAAAATGGGTTTATATATCTGTGGAATGACCAGGTTGGGACAAAGACCTCTTGTCTGCTGGAGCTAGGTGTGAATGTTTCAACTGACCACCTTGATTAGTATTTGATGGCCTGGCAGTGCCTGGGGCAGTCTTTTGTTGAGAGGTGATTAGATGTCCTTGTTTGTTCCTCTCTGTTGTTTTGCTGTTGTAATTTTAGAGTTTTTTAATACTTGTAGCCAGATTTTGTTCATTTTCATGGTTTCCTCTTTTCTGTTGAAATTGTCCACATGCTTGTGGATTTCAATGGCTTCTCTATGTAGTCTGAAATGGTGGTGGTTGGAGTGGTCCAGCATTTCTGTGTTCTCAAATAATATGCTGTGTCCAGGTTGGTTCATCAGGTGCTCTGCTATGGCTGACTTCTCTGGTTGAAGTAGTCTGCAGTGCCTTTCATGTTCCTGGATTCGTGTTTGGGCAATGCTGCGTTTGGTGGTCCCTATGTAGACTTGTCCACAGCTGCATGGTAGACGGTAGATTCCTGCAGAGGTGAGAGGATCCCTCTTGTCCTTTGCTGAGCATAGCATTTGTTGGATTTTCTTGGTGAGTCTGTAGATAGTTTGTATGTTGTGTTTCCTCATCAGCTTCCCTATGCGGTCAGTGGTTTCCCTGATGTATGGCAAGAACACTTTTCCTCTGGGTGGATCTTCGTCTTTACTCTCGTGGCTTGTTCTTGGTCTTGCAGCTTTTCTGATGTCTGAGGTGGAGTATCCATTGGCCTGTAGGGCCCAGTTTAGGTGGTTCAGTTCACCTTGGAGGAGGTGGGGTTCACAGACACAGCATATTATTTGAGAAACCTGGCTACCAGTATTTTTTTAAAAGAACTCTAAAATTACAACAGCAAAACAACAGAGAGGAAACAATCAGGCACATCTAATCACCACTCAACAAAAGATTGCCGCAGGCACTGGCAGGCCATCAAATGCTTATCAGGGTGGTCAGTTGAAGCATTCACACCTAGTTCCAACAGGCAAGAGTTCTTTGTCTCACCCTGGTCATTCCACAGATATTGTTGTTCATTCGTTCAGTCGTCTCCGACTCTTCGTGACCTCACGGACCAGCCCACGCCAGAACTCCCTGTCGGCCATCACCACCCTAAACTCCTTCAAGGTCAGTCCAGTCACTTCAAGGATGCCATCCATCCATCTTGCCCTTGGTCGGCCCCTCTTCCTTTTGCCTTCCATTTTCCACAGATATATAAACGCTTTTTTTCTTAGTTCCAGCAGACCTCACTACCTGTGAGGATGCTTGCCATAGATGCAGACGAAGCGTCAGGAGAAAATGCCTCTTGACCATGGCCATACAGCCCGAAAAAACCTACAACAACCCAGTGATTCCGGCCATGAAAGCCTTCGACAATACAATAGATAGATATTTTCTAAAGAGAAGATTGATGGTGCATCTACATTGAAGAATTAAGGCAGTTTGACACCGCTTTAACTGCCATGGCTCAATGTTGCGGAATAACGGGAATTGTAGCTTTACAGGGTCTTTACCCTTCTGTGCCAAAGAGTGTTGGTGCCTCACCTAACTGCAAATCCCAGCGGTGTCAAAGCGCATTAATTTTACAGTTCAGACGAACCTGAAGGGCAGAGAGGGCATGGGGATGGAAGTGGGAAGCCTCAGGGTGAGGAAACTGATGAAATAAAACAAACCTGGTCGAGCCTACGAGAGACTGGATCCCCTTCCTCTCTTTCCGACAGACGAAAAGCCTCTTTTCCAGTCTTGGATCTTACCAGATGACTTCAACTACGTCATTGAGACGCGACCGGAAACGAGCCCTGCGCTCTTCCTGTTTTCCTTTGCAAGTTGGGTTACGCGGAAAGAGGTCGAATACGTTGGTCGCAACATAGACTTCCGGTACAAAAGCGAAGGCTGCGATTGGGTTATTCTCACGCTTAGTCTCTCTCTGCGATGAAGGCCCACAACTGAGTGGAAGAACGGCTTCGATGAGAGTCCGGAAGTGTAGAGAACAAGAGTCAAGGGTCTCTATGGATGCAGCTCCTCTGCTCTGGCTCAATGCTATAGAATCCTGGGATATGTGGTTTTGGGAGATATTGAGCCTTCTCCTCCTGCAGGGAGGTCTGGCACCACAACAAACTATAAATCCCGTGCGTTCTATGTTGTGCCTGACATTTTAGCATTTTTTTGTATTTGTCGTGTCAGAGCAGCCAGTCCATTATATTACATTTCTAACAGAACAAAGCAAACAAACAGAAAAAATACGCAACTTGTGAGTAGCTGGTTGGTAGCTGGTTAAATGTCCTTTGACCAGTATCTGGCCACTTGGAGTGCCTCTGGTGTTGCTGCAAGAAGGTCCTCCATTGTGCATGTGGCAGGGCTCAGGTTGCATTGCAGCAGGTGGTCAGTGGTTTGCTCTTCTCCACACTCGCATGTCAAGGATTCCACTTTGTGGCCCCATTTCTTAAGGTTGGCTCTGCATCTCATGGTGCCAGAGGGCAGTCTGTTCAGTGCCTTCCAAGTCGCCCAGTCTTCTGTGTGCCCAGGGGGGAGTCTCTCATTTGCTATCAGCCATTGATTGAGGTTCTGGGTTTGAGCCTGCCACTTTTGGACTCTCGCTTGCAGAGTGTCTCTGTAGATCTTAGAAAACTATGTCTAGATTTAAGTCGTTGGCATGCTGGCTGATATCCAAACAAGGGATGAGCTGGAGATGTCTCTGCCTTGGTCCTTTCACTATTGGCTGCTACTTCCCGGAGGATGTCAGGTGGTGCAATACCGGCTAAGCAGTGTAATTTCTCCAATGGTGTAGGGCGCAGACACCCCGTGATAATGCGGCATGTCTCATTAAGAGCCACATCCACTGTTTTAGTGTGGTGAGATGTGTTCCACGCTGGGCATGCATAGTCAGCAGCAGAGTAGCATAGCGCAAGGGTAGATGTCTTCACTGTGTCTGGTTGTGATCCCCAGGTTGTGCCAGTCAGCTTTCGTATGATATTGTTTCTAGCACCCACTTTTTGCTTGATGTTCAGGCAGTGCTTCTTGTAGGTCAGAGCACGGTCCAGAGTGACTCCCAGGTATTTGGGTGCGCTGCAATGCTCCAGTGGGATTCCTTCCCAGGTGATCTTCAGAGCTCGGGATGCTTCTCTGTTCTTGAGATGAAAGGCACATGTCTGTGTTTTAGATGGGTTAGGGATAAGCTGGTTTTCCCTGTAGTAGGCAGTAAGAGCACCTAGAGCTTCGGAGAGCTTCTGTTCTACAGTCTCAAAGCTCCCTGCTTGAGCAGTAATGGCACGGTCATCAGCATAGATGAAACTCTCTGTCCCTTCTGGCAGTGGCTGGTCATTTGTGTAGATGTTGAACATGGATGGAGCTCCCCTGAGGCAGGCCATTCTTCTTTTTCCGCCATCTGCTTCTCTGGCCCTGGAACTCAACAAAAAGCTCCTGTTTTGTAGCAGGTTTCCTATGAGGCGGGTGAGGTGGTAGTCCTTTGTGATATTATACATTTTTCTCAGGAGGAGGCGGTGGTTCACAGTATCATAGGCTGCTGACAGGTCTATGAAGACAGCTCCTGTGATCTGCTGCCTTTCAAAGCCATCTTCTATGTGCTGAGTCAGGTTCAGCACTTGCAATGTGCAGCTTTTGCGTTTCCTGAAGCCAGCTTGCTGTGGGATCAGATATGGGTCTATTTTTTCCATAATTCTATGCAGAATAAGTCTCTCCAGAACTTTGTAGAGGTGGCACAACAGGGAGATTGGTCTGTAGCTTTTTTAGCATACAATCCTTTATCAGTTCTGTTTCCATTTTCAGTAATACTTTGTATATTTTCCCAATAAGGTTTATTAAAGATCATTGCCCACCAAGCCCTTCCAGTATTTTCTGCTGGTCATGGGAGTTCTGTGTGGAGTTCTGGTTGGTTGAATTCCATCGTTGGTGGAGTGCAAGATGCTCTTTGATTGTATGTGAACTATAAATCCCAGCAACTACAACTCTATAATGTCAAGGTCTATTTTCCCCAAATCTATGGCTAGATGGCTCTGTCAGGAGGGCTCTGATTACATTTTCTTGCCCTGGTGAAGGGAGTTGGACTGGATGGTTTCTGTTGGTCATGGGGGTTCTGTGTGGGAGGTTTGGCCCAATTCTGTTGTTGGTGGGGTCCAGAATGCTCTTTGATTGTAGGTGAACTATAAATCCCAGTAACTACAAATCCCAAATGTCATGGTCTATTTCCCCCAAACTCCATCTGTGTTCATATTCGGGCATATGGAAGATTTGTGCCAAGTTTGGCCCAGATCCACCATTGTTTGAGTCCACGGTGCTCTCTGGATGTAGGTGAACTACAACTTCCAAACTCAAGGTCAATGCCCACCAATCCCCTTCTAGTGTTTTCTGTTGGTCATGGGAGTCCTGTGTGCCATGTTTGGTTCAATGCCATAATTGGTGTTCAGAATGCTCTTTGATAGTAGGTGAACTATAAATCCCAGCAACTACAACTCCCAAATGACAAAATTAAAAAAATTGAGTGAAGGACATACATTGGGTTGTTAGGTGTATTCTGTCCAAATTTGGTGTCAATTCGCCCACTGGTTTTTGAGTTCTGTTAATCCCACAAACGAACATTACATTTTTATTTATATAGACTAGCTGTACCCTGCAACCAACCTTCCCTTTTTTTCTCCTTCTTTCCCTCCTTCCTTCACTCCCTTTCCTTCTCTTTCCTTCCTTTCCCTTTTCTTTCTCTTCTGCTCTCTTTTCTTCCTTCTCTTTCCTTCCCTCCCTCTTTCTCTACATCTTCCCCCCTTCCTTCGCTCCCTCTTTCCTTCCTTCTTTCCCTTTTTGCTTTCCTT
Organism: Anolis sagrei; assembly: GCF_037176765.1. Lineage (NCBI taxonomy): Eukaryota > Metazoa > Chordata > Lepidosauria > Squamata > Anolidae > Anolis > Anolis sagrei. The sequence continues at coordinate 174,372,326 of NC_090022.1, forward strand.
ATCTCCTTCTTTCCTTCTCTAACTTTCCTTCCTTCCCCCTTTTCCCCTTCCTCTTTCTCTCCTTTCTTCATTCTCTGCCTCCTTCCTTCCTTCCTTCTCACGTTCCTTCTTTCTTTCCCTCCCTCCCTCTTTCTTTCCTCTTTCTTTCTTTCTTTCTTTTTTTCTCCCCTTCCCTCTCTTTCTTCCCTTTTTTCTGTATTGTCATTTAGCTTTTCGTCATTTAGCTTTTTGGGCATTTAAGTCCCTTCTGCTGTGTTTTTATGTGTTTTTATGAGTGAAGGACATACATTGGGTTGTTAGGTGTCTTGTGTCCAAATTTGGCGTCAATTCCCCCAGTGATTTTTGAGTTCTGTTAATCCCACAAACATTACATTTTTATTTATATAGATTATTATTATTATTATCCCCTGATCCCTTACCACTCCGCACATGGTACTTTCCTTCCATCTTCTGAGCGCAACATGGTGTGTCACTTTGCTAAAAGCATCCCACTCCATTCTGGGCCTGTTCACAGTTTCCCCCCACACATGGCAATGGTACCAGACAGAAGCCAGGGATAGACTAAGTGAATTTATTATCTTGAGACAACTGAGCAGCTGTGGGGTGGAGGGAAGTGGCCCCTCATATCCCCCTAGAGTTACAGACAGATTGTTAACCATAAGCCAGCTTTGGCATGAAGGAAGCCTCTGACACAAAACAGGCCCCAGGCCTCTTTGCTGATGCCAGGGCCAAGCCCTTCACACCCAAACATCATTAATTCTCAGGAGTGTCAACAAAGGTTTGACCTGCTTCGTTAATAAGTTACAATAAGTTACAGCAGGTGGCAGCAAGTGGAAAGGGGACAGAACCACCGCCCTGTCCCTATGTCCAGCACACGAGAAAGAGAGAGAGAGAGAAGAGACATACACACACACACAATTTCCCACATTTTAGGCTAAAGGAACTAAGAGGGACTGAGGGGACAAAATAGACGCAAGACAAACGGAGGCCTGTGGGAACCTGAAGTGGCAAGATGGGGGCGCAAGACTGGCTAGAGGGGCAGAATGTGTGAAAGAGATGGTTCAGAGTGGCTTTACATGCCTCCACATCCTCATATTGTAGTGGTAGTTATTCCAGTCTCCTCTTGGTGTACAGGGATGAGTGTTCAAACCATGATGAGAAAGAAAGGGTATGCATACATCAGAAGGAGATCTGTCACAAAGCGAAACATGATCAGAATTGGGAGAAGTAAAAGCTAGAAAGGGGATTGTGAGGCACAAAGGAGTAATGATGGGGATCAACAAGCAGAGAGAATGCAGACCAGCAAAATGCATGAGAGGCAGGAATAGAAAAAGAGAAGAATTTGAGGTTAGCAGCAGGATACGAGGCCAGACTGCATGTTACATGCAATGCTATGCATTTAATCTCCAATGATTACTCTCATTCGGGGTTAAAATAGGTTTGCAATGGGGGAATGTGAAGAGCAAAAGTGGAGAGTGTGCTTAATTCTTTCATCTTTCAAATGCACATTTATCCAAGAGAGACAATCAGGAATAATTAGTTGTTGCAAAAAAGTGTGCCAAATCACCCTAGTCTCAAATTGCTTTCCCCCCTAAGCCAGAGTGGACTTAAATGCATGCAATTGTATGTAACAGACAGCATGGTCCCAAATGCCTGAAAGAGGCACTGGAGAGAATGTAAAAGGTACATGTCAGAAAGGTTAAAATTGGTGGGAGGGCAAGAAAGAATTAACGCAGAAATGTGTTTCTGCCTTATAGGTTGAGGCAGAGGTGTTAAACTTGTGGCCCTCCAGATGTTTGGGTCTCCAGCTCCCAGAAGCCCTAGCCAGCTTGTGCAATGACAAGGAATTTTGGGAGCTGATGTCCCAAACACCTGGAGAGCCACAAGAGTGACACCACTGCCCCAGCAGAATGAGGATTTGGAGGACAAGCCAGTCTACGGTGAGGAGTGGGTTAGCGCCAGTCCCTGGCAGGAGTATGGTCCCTCGCATGGGGAAAACCTGGGGAAGGGAGGGACAGGGAAAGAATGAGTGTGGTCACTGCTCGTCCTCGCCAAAGACATCATTCTGGCGCCGTTTCATGCTCTCAAAGTCGAAGGGAGCTCCTGCCATGCGCCGGTAAATGTCTTTGATGTCATCACATGTTGTCTCGAAGTGAGTGGTGGCATCGTATGACCGTGAACAGAATATCTGTGCGGAGAAAGTCAGGAGACACAAACAATACCAGTATATAAGATGGGGCAGAGAAGTTGGGGAAAGGGGACGGGGGGAGAGAAGCCAGGACTTTTTTGAGATCCAGCTCTGGATCCAGCCAAATGTGCTCATTCTTTCACCCTCTGAAACCCTTCAAAAGTACTGGAGAGCCTCACCTGACTTTCAGTTCCATCATCAGTAGGTTCATATATATCACTGATGGCCACAAACCTATAAGGAAAACAGTTTGGTAAGAAAACTGGCATTGCAACCTGAGGCCCCATCTATACTGCAATGTAAAATCCAGATTTTTTTTTTTGTCATGTCAGGAGCGACTTGAGAAACTGCAAGTCGCTTCTGGTGTGAGAGAATTGGCCGTCTGCAAGAACGTTGCCCAGGGGACGCCCGAATGATTTGATGTTTTTATCATCCTTGTGGGAGGTTTCTCTCATGTCCCCGTATAAGGACCTGAAGCTGATAGAGGGAGCTAATCCGCCTCTCCCCAGATTCGAACCTGCGACCTGTCGGTCTTCAGTCCTGCCGGCACAGGGGTTTAACCCACTGCACCACCGGGGGCTCCATTAAAAGCAGATTATCTGCTTTGAACTGGATTATATGGCAGTGTAGACTCATATAATACAGTTCAAACAATATAATCTGGATTATTTGATTAGATAATCTGTGTTATATGGCAGTATAGACCCAGCCTGAGGTACAAAAAAGGCTTTGGGTCTAATAGTATAACCAGGCACTCATCAGATTTATTTATTTATTTACTTCATTTATATACCGCTTTTCTCAGCCCCTGGGCGACTCAAAGTGGTTAACAATAGCAAAATTCAATGCTAAACATCATAAAAACAGTTTAAAAACAATTAAAGCAATAACATAATAAACAGTTAAACATCAATATAACATCTCAAGTAGAATCAAGATCCAATCTCAATCTGTTGTTCCATATTCCTATATTAATTACACTGCCTATTCAAATGCCTGCTCGAACAACCAGGTCTTCACTTTCCTCCGAAATGCCAATAGGGAGGGGGCCGATCTAATTTCTGTAGGAAGGGCGTTCCACAGCCGAGGGGCCACCACTGAGAAGGCCCTGTCTCTCGTCCCCACCAGACGTACCTGTGATGCAGGCGGGACCGAGAGTAGGGCCTCTCCAGATGATCTTAATGTCCTAGCTGGTTCATAGGAGGAGATGTGTTTGATTCCAAATCCTACCATGCACAACCAGTACAGCCAACACTAGCAGGGAACGTTGAGAATGGTTCAATCCTCTGTGAAAGTCTTGGGAGAATATATGCACAAACTCCACAATATATCTTTTTTAATCAAGCAGATTTGCCAGTTTTCGACAGGACACAGAAACCTGCTAATCCTATTTACCACAAGTAGGACAGAGATTAGTGCACATACCAACAGTGACCCTCTTTCAAAGTACTTTCAATACAGATCCCTATCATCATCTCAGAATTTCTAAGGTCTCTGTTTTCACATATTGAGTTTCATCGGCAACATGCTGCCCCAAAAGATGATTCATCATGCCTCTCCACGTCCCTTTTCAGAATTTATATAAGCCTTTCAGTTTATTAAACGCCCACTTCTCAACAAGCTTCCATCTCTTTATCTTTTGTCTCCTTACTCCTCATCATACCCTCCGGTCATTTTGGTTGTTTGTATTTTTTCAGGGTTTGCTTTTTTTAGATAAACGTGTATCTGGACTACAGATTTGATTCATACAATTGAATACTCAATGCAGAGCACCCAAGCATACTGGAAGACTGGAATAAACCATTTTTCCCACCATCACAGAGGGCTGATGTTGTAATGTGCACTCTGAAGCAGTACAGCCCTTATAACAAAAATGTCATTACATTTATAAGAATTGACCAGGTCTACCTGTCTTCTCAATTGTGGTTCTGCTTAGCCACTCTCCTTGCCTTTGCTCATCAACTCCTTATAAGATCTACAGAGACACTCGCTGGAACACCTCAGCAAGCGAGAGTCCAAAAGTGGCAGGCTCAAACCCAGAACCTCAACCAATGGCTGATACCAAATGAGAGACTCCCCCCTGGGCACACAGAGGACTGGGCGACTTGGAAGGCGCTGAACAGACTGCGCTCTGGCACCACAAGATGCAGAGCCAACCTTCAGAAATGGGACTACAAAGTGGAATCCTCGACATGCGAGTGTGGAGAGGAGCAAACCACAGACCATCTGCTGCAATGCAACTTGAGCCCTGCCACATGCACAATGGAGGACCTTCTTGCAGCAACCTCAGAAGCACCAGAAGTGGCCAGATACTGGTCAAAGGACATTTAATCAACTACCAAACTCACACATTTTGTATTTTGTCTGTTTGTTTGCTTTGTTCTGTTAGAAATGTAATATAATTGACTGGTTGCCCTGACATGATAAATAAAAATAAACATCAACTCCTTAACTCTTCTCATAAATAACTTCATGACCTCATGAAGAACCACATGATTCTTCCCTACTTATTTCAGCATGCAAATTTCAGGCAGAAAATCATCTGACAATTCCGGACAGCAGCATCCCCTGAAAATTGCATTTCTCTCCAGTTCCCACCCACCACCCCTGAACACTCACTTTTGGTCGATAGGTTCAAGCAACTCAAGGGCTGGTTGCACTTCATTCTCAGGTGAGTCCGTCTCCACAGTAGTGCTCGCAATAGCAATGTACTTGCCCTGGGCAGCTACATTGTGGGCAGATGAGATGAGGCAGACATAGATGTCTGGATGGGAAAGAGGGAGAAAGAAAGAGTCAGAAGGATCATCTGGTGGAAGCTGACCATACGGTCAACCTGGAGGCGCTAGAGATTCCTAGAGAAGTCTTCTGAGACACACAAAGAGTTTTGCCATTTTCCCACTTTAGATGCTCAGCAGCAAAACTCTGAAAAATTGACCCCCCCCCTCCCCCGCAAAAATTAGTCTGCTGTTATTGTTGTTGCTAGCTATTATTATGCTGTTTTATGCTGTCTTAATTGTTATCGCTTTGTTTTTAATTGTTTTTTTTTCATTGGGCTTGGGCCCCATGTAAGCCGTCCCGAGTCCCTTCGGGGAGATGGAGGTGAGGTAGAAAAATAAAGTTCTTCTTCTTCTTCACTAGCTAAAAGAAACATCCTCTGGGTCCTAGAGAAATGTTCAATATAGGAAGCTCTAGGTTAGGGGTCCTCAAACCTTTTAAACAGAGGGCCAGGTCACAGTCCCTCAAACTGTTGAAGGGCCGGATTATAATTTGAAAAAAAAAACATGAATGAATTCCTATGCACGCTGCACATATCTTATTTGTAGTGCAAAAGACACTTAAAAACAATCCAATAATTAAAATGAACAACAATTTTAACAAATATAAACTTATTAGTATTTCAGTGGGAAGTGTGGACCTGCTTTTGGCTGATGAGATAGGATTGTTGTTGTTGTGTGCTTTCAAGTTGTTTCAGACTTAGGTTGACTCTGAGCAAGGGCCAGGTAAATAACCTCGGAGAACCGTATCCAGCCCTCGGGCCTTAGTTGGAGACCCCTGCTAGTCTTCCAACACATTTCTATAGTCAAATTTCAGTGCAAGTTAACTATAGAGTCCTGGAACATGTGCGGTTCCTAGAAGAGAACATATTACTCAAGTCTCCTAAAGTTAGGCCCATAAATGTGGAAAGCAAACTGTAAAGGGAAATGGCTATAGCTTCAGGGACAAGAATCCTTTCTCTCGATGTGAAATGTGTCAGGTTTAAATCCCAGGCAGGGCTGGAAAAGTCTTATCTGAAGCGCTGAAAAGCTGCTGGTAGTCTACATGGAACAGACAATATATGATTGGGTTGGGCAGCTGCATTGGGGCCAAAGGATCAATTTACAGCAAACTCTCTTATGGGTGTCAATGCCACACACCACAACTTCCAGCAAGCCCAAATACCTATTTTCATCTTCTGTCAAAATGGCAACAGGAAGTAATGCTGAATCTCTTCCTGTTGCCATTTTGAGAGGGGCTAGATATGTGGCGGAACAGTGGAGTTTGGGGGTGTTTATGGGGGGGGGGGTAATAATAATAATAATAATAATAATAATAATAGTGATCCAATACAAAAACCAGCAGAGTGTCCGCTGTGGACTCATCTTGCTGTGCTTCTAATAATAACAACAACAACAATAATAATAATAATAATAATAATAATAATAATCACGCCAAACTCCTCTGGGACTTCCAAACTCAGACAGAGTTTTGGAGCACAATACTCCTGACCAATCGTATTAAAAAACAAAGTATGGATCGTCGATGTCGCAATCCCAGGTGGCAGCAAGACTGCAGAGAAACAACTGGAAAAGCTGACACGATATGAAGATTTAAAGATCTAACTGCAAAGACTCTGGCCCAAGCCAGTCAAGGTGGTCCCAGTGGTGATCGGCACACTGGGTGCAGTGCCTAAAGACCTTGGCCTGCACTTAAACACAATTGGCACTGACAAAATTACCATCTGCCAGTTGCAGAAGGCCACCTTACTGGGCTCTGCAAGCATTATTCGCCAATACATCACATAGTCCTAGACACTTGGGAAGTGTTCGACGTATGAACCAATTCAACAGCCAGCAGTGTCTGCTGTGGACTCATCTTGTTGTGTTTCAAATAATAATAATAATAATAATAATAATAATAATAATAATAATAATAATAATCAACGATATACAACACAGGGGTATTAGGGTTTATTTCCCATGTGTTCAGGGTCTTTTTTTGCATAGTTGTGTGACAAAAGCTGCCTGAAAATTGTGCTGCAATTTGTTTTATTTGGGAAGAGTTTAGAGGCCACAACAACGTGGTTCTGGCTGCACTAGATCCACAAGTGAATTAGACAGACCAATAGACTGAGTATATGGAAGATTTTTATGTCTGTTCCACTGCAGAGCTAAAGTTCAGTTCTTCACTACACCCATTTGGCCCAATCTCACAATGATCCTGTGAAAGAAAGGCTTCAGAAAGATGTACTATTAGAAAACACTTGTAAACATGGCACACCATTCTGCCGAAGACATTCACAACCAAGTACATTTCTGCCTTCCCCATTCCTACCCTGCCACGTCCATTATCACTCACCAGACTTGCGCCCCACTTGATTCTGGGGGATGATGATTTGACAGGAGTTGGCATCACTGGTGCCACGGATAGGGTGGCTCAGGATGCAGATGACACGCACCACCTTCCCCGCTGGGCGCACTCTGTCAGGTATGTAGCTGGGGTCGCAGATCAGCTGCTGGCAGCGTGCCACCTGGGATGGCAAAGTCAACATTACCAAAAGCATGTGGGGAGAGGCCAGCCTTTCTATCTCAGATGCAACTAGCTGTGGAAATTCTGCCATTCTTCATTTTGTTATGTTTGTTTTACTGTTTGGATGCCTTGATACTGAACAAGGCATATAAAGGTTCAGCAACATATAAAGAAAAACATGTTTTTTTTAAATAAACTAGCCATCCCCTGACACACATTGCTGTGGCCCAGTCTGTGTATATGTGTTTTGTGTGCGTGTATATGCCTATATGTATATGTATATATTTGTTTATATGTGTATATATGTGTGTTTGTGTTTGTGTGTGTATATATATATATATATGTGTGGTTGTGTGCATGCATTGTAATGTATTTTTTGTTTTTTGGCTTTTAAAGTCCATTCCGCTGTGTTTTTCAGTGTTTTATGAGAGATGGTCACTCGTTGGCCTGATAGGTGTCTTGTGTCCAAATTCGGTGTTAATTCGTCCAGTGGTTCTTGGGTTATGTTAATCCCACAAACTAACATTACATTTTTATTTATATAGATGCCTTGAAATGAAGTAAGCTTGGGGGTAATCAGAACCAGGTTTTTGTATGAAAGGACTGTCACTTTAATTCTGGTACCAAAAAGAGCACACTTCTGAGCATATATTCAGAGGCATTTCATTCCAAAGATCTACACTTAAATCTCTGTGCCACTACTTTGCACCTTCCATAAATGCCCCATCCCAACCCTGATTTAAGCTAATAATGTAAATAATGAAAATAAGAGCTGAAAAACATTTCAGAAGCTTTCCCTGTGTTTTACCATGCTATAGTGGAGCTGAATAAATAGTGTGCTTCACTTTATGTACACACCAAATGTAGGACCTCCCTAATATTAAACAGATCTGGAGTGTAATAAAATTGCAGCAAAATATTTATTTATCTTTCTATCCTATCTGTCTTGCTAGAGATGGGAGAAATGGGATTATTAAATTTTCTGTACTATAAATTTTCTGTACTATTAAATTATTTTATGTACATGCAGCCCGCTCACTGCCATTATGTTTGGTTTACTGCTTTTTTTGTATTTTGGTTATTGAAGTTATATGTTCTGTATTTTACTGCGATGTTTATTTTATTGTAAGTTGTATATTATTTTACTGTAATTGTTGTTTGTATCATAGATTTGAAAGGGACCCTTAACGAAGGAAAATAACATTCCATGTTCCGAGTCCCCGTTGGAGAGATGGTGGCGGGGTATAAATAAAGTTTATTATTATTTATTATTATTATAAAGTAGGTTGGTTTTGGGTACTATACACCTGGACCTGGCTGTATGTCTCAGGCAGCAAAATGCTTCAAGTTGGCCCTGACCATAAGCCATTAAATCAAGTATAAAGCAGAACTAGAATTATCTGACAAATCACATAGGAAGGAGAAGGAATGGTTCTCCATTTCATCTGTGAGTCTGTGTAAACTCAATTAGCTTGAAGAAGGATTATGAAAAGATAAAAGTGGATTCTGGATACAGGTAAATAACATGAACATTCAGACCTCTCATAACATTAGGATGTGGTACTACTTGTTTCAGAAACAATATTCCTATTATTCCCTGCTCCAGAAGGAATTTTCCAGCTTCTGCTTACCTCTCCCTCTGACTTGACCCCGATGACCTTTCCGCCTTCCATGACAATCTCATCCACTGGCTTGTTGAGCATGTAGGTGCCACCATAGATAGCGCTGAGCCTGGGGGTATGAAGAAAGTGGTTGATGAAGAGTACTGTTCTGAGCTCTGTGCCCCACCCCAAGCACAGAACATGCAGTTCGGCTATAAGCTATATTCCCCATACCTTGGGAAGTCTGACTTAGCCACAGTAGTCCATGCTCTTGTTACATCCTGTATAGACTACTGCAACGCTCTCTATGTGGGGTGGCCTTTGAAGACTGTTCTGAAGCTTCAAATGGTCCAATGGGCGGCAGCCGGGTTGTTAGCAGGAGCGGCGTTCAGGGAGCATACAACTCCTCTGTTGCGCCAGCTTCATTGGCTGCCAGTTTGCTACCAAGCACAATTCAAAGTGCTGGCTTTAGCCTATAAAGCCCTAAACGGTTCTGGCCCAGCTTACTTGTTCGAACGTATCTCTCCTTATGAACCATCTAGGACCCTAACGTCTTCTGGGGATGCCCTGCTCTCAGTCCCGCCTTCTTCACAGACTCAGTTGATGGGGACGAGAGACAGGGCCTTTTCAGCGGTGGCCCCTTGGCTATGAAACGCCCTCCCTAGGGATATCAGATCAGTCCCCACCCTCTTAACATTTCGAAAAAATGTTAAAACCTGGCTTTTTGAGCAAGCTTTCCCAAATGCAGTGCAGTAGACAAACTCTGATCTTAGAATGACTGGACAATGTGATTGAGTAATGATTTTAGTAATGAGACGCTGAGGATTTATACTTTTATCGGTTTTGTTTTATTTTATCAAATGTTATTTATGTTAAATGTTTCAATGGTTTTTATGTTACTGTAGGCATCGAATTGAGCCTTTTGTAAACCACTGGGAGTTGCCCTTTGGCTGAGAAAGGCGGTATAGAAATATAAATAAATAAATAAGGATAAAGCAATACCTGCTAACCTTAAGAATGTAAAAAAATCCTATCACTCCTAGTATTCCTGATATTGTGTTGTCGAAGGCTTTCATGGCCAGAATCGCTGGGCTGTTGTGAGTTTTCCAGGCTTTATGGCCATGTTCCAGAAGCATTCCCTCCTGATGTTTCACCTGAGGATGCCTACCGTAGATGTGAGCGAAACACAGGGAGTATGCTTCTGGAACATTGCCATACAGCCCAGAAAACTCACAGCAACCCATTCCTGATATCTTTCTTAGTATCAGCACAGGTTTTATTTTCCAGAGCTGGTATCAAAGAGAATTTAGTTTTCTAAAACAAAAACAGGGAGCTCTGGCATGGGCTGGTCCATGAGGTCACAAAGAGTCAGAAGTGACTGAATGAATAAACATCAAAAACAAAAACTTAGAATATTTTATGAAAAAGCAGGGGCCCATTCACAGTTTGTAAGAGAATAGTAATACTATCTACAAAATGCAGTACTTCAGAGGTTAGCTTGACTGCAGCTCCCAGAAGACCAGGGTGAATTAGCCAATGGCGAGAAATTCTATGAGTTGCAGCCCAAAAACATCTGAAGGGCCCATGATTCTCATTCCTCTTCCATGCCCTTGAGAATCAGTACCTGGCAAAGCCCTGGGGAAGTTCACCCAGGCCGTAAAGCGGGTAGAGGTAGGGGCTCTTCCCATAGCGGGCCAGGGATTCACTATACAGTTTGATACGATTGATGGTCTCCAAGCAGGGCTGATCCAAGTAACTGCAGAAAGAGAGAGAAAAACAGGCTGCCTTGGTTAGCATAGCATAAAAGGAAGCAAAAAAAAAAAAACCCCTCTCCATTTTGCAAATACGGCTTCCATAGAAAGTGTTTTCCCCATCCCCAGAACCAACCAAACAGTGCTGGAAAGAACATCAGACTACTTTTATTGTTACCCTCAGCTTATCAGTCTCCCACTATAAATTTATTTATTTATTTACAGTATACAGCCCTTCTCAACCCTGAAGGGAACTCGGAGCAGTTCACAGTATTTACAATAATTCAATGCCATTAATAATAATAATAAAAACAGTATAAAACATCAAAATTGACCCTCCCCTGATTACTAATGGAAATTGCTAACAGAAACATGGGGGACAACATGGCACACAACCACTCCAAGCCCCTTGGTAAGATATAAATGGAATTAATTCATTACTTCATTAATCAAAAAAGCAGGAATGAAAAAACACAGAATGGGACACTCTGCAATCCGGGGGGATTCTGATGAATCACTCACTCATCAGTCCGGTAGAGTGCCAGTGCATGTCCTGTAAAGTCGATGACATCCTGACCCAGATCAAAGCGCCGGTAGACCTCGCGCATGGTGGTGTTTTGAGGATCCACACCCTCCAGTGTCTTTGAGTCATTCTCATCAAAGTTCGCCACAAACACTAGGAACTTGCGGAAGCGCCTCTTCTCAAACATGCCCATGAGATCTGAAAGAGACGTGAGATAAGCGGAGAAGGTGGGTGGACTGGAGACTGCTGTTTGAATTACTGTGGTATTGGCTTACTAGAGAAAACCCGTTTTGCCTGTAATGGACCCAGATCCACTCTGTGGCATTTCCAGGTGAAGGGATTTCAAGTTGTCAATTTATAGAAATAAAAATGCAATGTTCATTTGTGGGATTAACATAGCTCAAAAACCTCTGGACAAATTGACACGAAATTTGGACGTTATATTCCTGACAGACCAACGAGTGACCATCACTCATACCCCCCACCCCGAAAGAATCAGAAATGACTTAAAAACCCAAAAAAGCGAAATGACTACAGGGGGAAAAAGGGAAGGAAGGAAGAAAGGGAGGAAGGGAGGAAGGGGGAAGGAAGGAAGGAAGGAAGGGAAGGGAGGGAGGGAGGGAGGAAGAAAGGAAGGAAGAAAGGAAGGAAAGAAGCATGGAAGAAAAGAGCGAAGGAAGGAAGGAAAGAGTTCGAGAAGGAAGAAAGGAGAGAAAGAGAGAAGGAAAAGAAAAAAGGGGGAAGGAAGGAAAGAGGTAGAGAAGAAAGGAAGGAGAGAAGGAATGGGGAAAGGGAAGGAAGGAAAGGGGGAGTGAAGGAAGGAGGGAAAAAGGAGAGAAAGAGGGAGGTTAGGAAAGAAGGAAAGAGAGATGGAAGGGTGGAAGCGAAAAGCAAAGGAAGGAAAAAAAGAGGTAGAGAAGAAAGGAGAGAAAGAAAAAGGGGGAGGGAAGGAGAGAAGGAAAGAAGAAAAGGGAAGGAAGGAAGGAAAGAGGGAGCAACGGAAGGAGGTAAAGAAGGAGAGAAAGAGGGAGAGAAGGCTCTGTCTGTCTATATCTGTTGTGTGTCTTTGGCATTGAATGTTTGCCATATATGTGTACATTGTAATCTGCCCTGTCCCATGCGGGGTGAGAAGAGCAGAATATAAATACTGTAAGTAAATAAATAAATAAGGCTGGCCACAGCAACACATGGCGGATACAGCTAGTGGATAATAAATTGCTCCCTCAGGAGAGGAGCAAAAGAGATGGGAGTACCTATTCTCCTTCCAAGCCCGGAGGAGATTTATGAAGCATCTGCAAAGCAACTTTGCATTTATGAAAGGTAAAAACTAGAATCGTCACTTCATTTCTGGATTCCAATATCTCAGGTATTGGAATGAATAAAAGGAATAAAATGTGTCAAAAATGTTTCTGTTTAGGCAAGTGATTGTTGCTCGAGAACAACCTTCAACAGAATTAGTGTTTTAAAAAATTAAAGTTATTCAAGAACGAATGGCTGCCCAGTGGAACCTCTGTACAATTGGTTGTGTTGACTTTATCTCTCTTCTGGGACTGAGTTAAGTCTGTTGCCTGCTACCACAACAGTATAAAGGTGTAAAATTTAACTGTACCTGCCCTCAAATAAGTTATTTCCATACATGTTACTCTGCTCATGGTGGTAGAAGAGTAGAATACATGTTGTTCTCAAATGGTAAACCTTTGCAAGTGTAAAGTGAAGCACACTTCCAAGTTCCATTCAAAAAGAATTAAGTGTAGCTTGGCTATCAAAAGTTTCAAAAGCACTGTTTGTAAGATTATCTTGCTACTGCTTTTACTATGGGCTGGCTTCAGTTGATTTTGGGCTGTGCTCTTATAGCTCTTTTACAGTGAATATACCTGAATGTATTTGTAACTGCTTAGAGAGCTCACTAATGGATTACGAAGCAATAATAATAATAATAATAATAATAATAATAATAATAATAATAATAGCAACTTTATTTATACCCCGCCACCATCTTCCCAATGGAAGATGGCCAAGCCCAACAACACATCAAAAACAATAAGCAATAATGAAAACAACAAGCAATAAACAAAAATAAACAGCAAGATACACATGTTAAATTGAAAGGAAATGTAAGTAAATACAGATCCAAAGACAGACAAAAATTTTGGAGGAGAAACTTGTTTAATCCAGATCTACTCACTGGATGCTAGGGCTTCTGTCTCTGTTGACGGCACCTTATAGATCTTTCCTGCTTTGTACACAAAGCTGCCCTCCACCACTTTGAAGTCCAGGTAGCGCGTCACTTCCGTATACAGCAGCATCTTCACCAGCTGGCCTACATAACAGAAGGCAACCTTTTATTAGTCGCCGTAGGAAGCTCCCCCACCCACAGCAGAAAGATTAGCCAACTTATTATTTATTTAAAGCTTTTATCTATTACCTCACAGCCAGTCAAGATAGTCAATGCAACAACAACAAAGAAAAGCATTTAAAATATCAAATACAGAAAGAAAAACATTGAAAAAAACAGACAAAAATGACAGATTACAAGAAGCTGCAAACAAATGATGAAATACTACTAGTCTTGGTCAGTATAGATAGAGTTGGGGAGCATAAGAAAGAGAGCTCCAAGGACTGTAGAAACTATGTTTGGTCCATCAGTACCAGCCAACTGCATGCAAAGTCCTGGCCTATGCTGGTACACCAACACATGTCATAGTGCTACCAGCAGGAAAGGCTGTCCTACACCCAGGCCCGTAGCCAGGATTTCGTTTCAGAAGGGGGCTGAATTTTTTTTCAGGGGGGGTTTTGGGGGGGGCTGAGTTTCGGGGGGGGGCAGAGTCTGAGTGAAAGAGGGTCTAGCCTAGCAAACCTTTTGTATCATTACCCCAATACCCTCATGCATATATTGAGTATGGTGATCAGATCATGATATGAATAAACATAACAGTTTAATTAATGCACTAGTAAGGCCTTTTCGCGAACCACCATGAGAATTTCGGGGGGGGGGGGGGGCTGAAGCCCCTCAAGCCCCCCCCCCCCCCCGGCTGCATGCCTGCCTACACCATTGTGTATTGTCCTGCTACAGAAAGAGTAGGAAACGAATAATGTGCCAGATGTTTAGGACCAGAATCCCACAATCCCTTACCACTGGCTATACTAAGTGGAAGAGATGGGAGCTATAGATGAAATCATGCAGAGGAACCATTCTACAGGCACGCCTATTTTGCAACTTATCTGAAGCCCTCTTTCAGAAAAAAGGTACCACCTCTTTGACCTATGGACCAAATGGAAACTGACTTACCATTTGCCATGAGGAATTTGGGGATAAGGTCAACATTCCAGTCCCTTCCACGCCCCATAGATTCAGAGGGCCCCTCTGCGATCTCAAAGCGCTTGTAGAGCTGGTGATTAAGGGGGAGAAAAACCATGCAATTTACCTGTATATTCCGGCATATAAGACGACTGGGCATAAAAGACAACCCCCAACTTTTCCAATATAATATATAATATTGGATATAATATTAAAATATAGAGTTTGGGATATACTCACTGTATAAGACTACCCCTCTTCCCACACACACCAAATAAAAGCATCAGATTTGATTTGAATATGGTAATTTTCCTATCACTGTACCGCCTTCTCTGCCTCTCAGATCTCACACCTGCGCACCTGCACCGCTTCAATGCAGTCTTCAGGAGCGAGATCTGAGAGGCAGAGGAGGAGGTACGGTAATAGGATACAAGGGCAGGCCAGACAGGTAAAAGAGTTGTGTTTTTCTGGGTCCACAGCCACTCTCTCTCTTTTTTCCATACTCCGGGTGCCCTGGACGCCTGCAGCTTGCTCCACCCTTCACTTACACCTTCCTGGTGAGGCGCCCCTTCACCTCACCATCGGGACCGCATTAAGTCCATGAATCCTGATGAATGGATTTTCTTCTACCGTACTTGTACAGCGTCGCCCTTAATGCTTTCATACAGTCGCTGGATACGGCAGGGACGTGGCCACTGCCATTTTTGAGCTCCCCCCACAATATGCCGCAACCACAGATTCTCCAATCCAGACTGGAAGTTTCAGCACCCACTCTATAAGACAACTCCCAACGTATAAGACTACTCCCACATCTAAGACGGCCTCCATGCATAAGGCTACTCCAGCGTATAAGACGACCCCCATGTATAAGACGACCCCTGACTTTTGAGATTTTCTTGGATTAAAAAGTAGTCTTATACGCCAGAACAACTGGTAATTTAAAATTCAATTTACTAATACAATGCCAGCAAAATACAGAAGAATTGCTTTCAGCTGTATCAGTCAAAGAAAGATTGCTAACTTTTTTTAAAGAGCGGAAATAAGATTCCCCCCCCCCCCCCACACACACACACACACACAAACAGGGATTATTAAATAGATCTTTTTCTTAGGGTTCAAAATGGTTCATATACATTATCTCAGTAACTCTTGAATGTTTTCTCTCTCATTACAGGTAGGGAGGCCAAGAGAGAAGGTCTTTGTCTAAGGTGACAAATTGGTTCATGGTCCAGTAGGGATTAGGAATGAGAACATTTCTAACAAAAGTAAATGTGCACATAGACTGTTCCTGATACCTCACCTCTTCCAAGGGAGTAATGGATGAGCTCTCGCCCCCGTAGTATGGATTCCGGTCCATGTGCAAGACCTTCTTGCCATTCACAGACATGATGCCCGAAAGGATACATTCCTAGGACAGAAAGTGGTTGAGTGGTTGAGTCTTTTCACATTATAGTAAGCCCTCCACATTCACTGAGGTTAACATGAACCCTTGACACTAGAAAGCCACAAATAAAGGAATTGCTAATGGTTTACATGAGAGAACACCTCTCTAGGAATTTCTAGGTCTTCCAGTATGACTTTATAGTTTATTTCCACTGGAAGCAGACCACAGAATTGGATTAGAGGACCTAAAGATTCATAGAAAGATGTCATGTTTAGAAGTTTCTAGGTCCTTCAGCATGGCTGAGGGAAGTCCACCATGGATTCACACTGGAAGACCTAGAGATTCATAGAGAGAAACTTTAGATAAAATCTGCAAAAGTCGAAACTGCGAATGAGAAGGGACAACTTTAGTTCCAGGAGGTTGATGTTTTGAAAAGGTGTTTTAGGTTATCTAAAATTCTCCTGGATGTCCAACATAATATTAAGTTAACATATTGTTCACTACACGTTGTGAAAGTGACAATGCATTGGGGAAAGCTTGTGGCTGATCTCTCCTGTAGGAGCACCCCAGTTTAAAGGAGATGGGGGAGTACTCAGTTAAAAATGACAAGGGAGTGTAGCTACTCGATCTCAAGGAATTATTCAGAAACTGACAAGGGGGTTCTTCAAAGACACTCTACCTTGAGATTTTAGGTCAGAGGAGATTAAACCAACATACATAGAATTTTAAAAAGAACAATATACAGATAGTCTCCCAGTTATGAACAAGATAGGTTCTGTAGGTTTGTTCTTAAGTTGAATTAGTCTGTAAGTCAGAGCAGGTACATTTTTAAAATGTAACTTCAGCCATATCTATATAAATAAAAATGCAATGTTAGTTTGTGGGATTAACAGAACTCAAAAACCAGTGGGCCAATTGACACCAAATTTGGACAGCATACACCTAACAACCCAATGTATGTCCTTCACTCAAAAAATTGTGATTTTGTCATTTGGGAGTTGCAATTGCTGGGATTTAGAGTTCACCTATAATCAAAGAGCATTCTGAACTCCATCAATTATGGAATTGAACCAAATGTAGCACACAGAACTCCCATGACCAAGAGAAAACACTAGAAGGGTTTGGTGGGCATTGACCTTGCGTTTGGGAGTTGTAGTACACCTACTTCCAGAGAGCACTGTGGACTCAAACAATGATGGATCTGGACCACACTTGACATGAATATTCCATATGCCCAAATATGAAGACAGATGGAGTTTGGGGGAAATAGACCTTGACATTTGGGAGTTGTAGTTACTGCGATTTATACTTCACTTAGAATTAAAGAGCATTCTGAGCCCCACCAATGACATAATTGGGGCAAACTTCCCACACAGAACCCCCATGACCAACAGAAAATGCTTAAGGCCATCCAGTCCAACTCCCCTCAGGGCAAGAAAATGTAATCAAAGCCCTCCTGACAAAGAGCCATCCAGCCATAGATATATATGATTCACACACACAGATACAGTATCATAGATTTGAAAGATTAGAAACCAACACTTTCTCATTACTTTCTTTCCAGATCACCAGACTGGGCCACAGCAACGTGCGGCAGGGGACGGCTAGTATATATGTAAATATCTTTTAGCATTCAATAGCACTGGGAAGGGTTAATATCCCTGTGATGTTCATTTTGCTGTCTGTGCCTCCATTCAGAAGATTTCACCTCATTTTCTGTCCCTGTGATAATTGGATTTTGAAAAATGCGGCTTGTTGTGGAAACAAGGATTGGTGAGAAAGCTTCACTGGAGCCACCTTTTCCCCGTGATAATAACTCTTCCAGGAGTGAATTTCCCGAGGGATAGATTTCTCTCACCTCTTGTTGTCTCACCCCCATTCTTAACTATGAGTTATTTGTAAGTTGGATGTTTGTAACTTGGGGACTGCCTGAATTGGCTAAATCTTTTACCTGCAAAGCCAGGAGATGAGCTTCAGTAAACAGATGGAAGTGTGTGAGAAACTGAAAAGGTAAGCTCACAAAAGGGTGCTTTATGCATCGAAATCCAGAGCTTATTTTGAACTTAGTAGAAATCCTCCATAGAGGCTGGATCCTGCAACACTCTGATGAAATCTTATCTCACTGAAACATTGCAGGACAATTCTGTAAGTGCAGGCCAATATGCAAAGCAAACTTCACATAAGATCTAACTTTGGATTTCAGCCATCCAAAGTTCATTCAGTTATCTTTCGTTATCAAAATGGCAGGGGACTGAGGCAAAGTAGCAAACATACTATTTCCAAGTGGAACTCAAGAACAGGTCTTGAGCAAAGTCCAATGATATGCCCTGTGTGAATAGACTGCATAGAAAGGAAAGGCAACTGATAGTTGCTACTTCTGTAAGTCACACTGATTTCACTGGGTGTTTCAAGGAGCTCCATTGGCTGCCGTTCATTTTCCGGTCCCAATTCAAGGTGCAGGTTCTTACCTACAAAACCCTGAATGGTTTGGGTCCCGCCTGCCTGCATGACCGCATTTCAGTGTATGAACCAACGTAATCGCTTCGATCAACGGAGGAGGCCCTGCTCTTGCTCCCGCCCCTTTCGCAGGCGCAATTGGTGGGGACGAGGGATAGGGCCTTCTTGTCATATGTTCTGCAGTTGATGGTGCTTGATGATGGAAAGGTTAATGTATTAGTTCTAAAGGGTTTAGTAATCTATAAGTAAGAGTTCAAGGGTGAAAACAAGTAAGGGTGGAGGTATGCAAGAGATGGGTTGCAGCTGGGTGTTACTGGATTTAAGGAGCTAACCTTGAGACTGATCTTTGGGAGAAAAATATCTGTTGTCATACTTTGGTCCATTAAAATAGCCAGCAAGTAAGTGCTGTTTTAATTAAACTGTTTGATAAAACTGGGAGTTTGGTTCATCTCTACCTAAATAAGGCAGAGGCCTGGCAACGTGACATTTTACTATGGTGGCCCCTGACTCTGGATCTCACTTCCCAAGGATATCAGGCAAGCCCCCACATTGGCAGTCTTTAGGAGGAGCCTGAAAACGTGGCTGTTCCAGTGTGCCTTCCCTGAATAAAGGAAATAATTCCCTGCAAAATGTCCTCAGAAGCACTGGGTGGTTCTCCCTACATTTCTTTTAAAACCCTTCTACTAGATAATCCTACCTACCTCTGATCATGCCCAGCGTTTATTTTTAAATTTTAAACTATTACATCTGGCCCAGCCATAGGTTTTTAAACCCTTGCGTGTTATTGTCTATATGCTGAGTTATATTAATTGTATTGTTTTATTTGCTTGTTGCTTGTTGTTTTTATTGATGTGTCGTTGGGCTTGGCCTCATGTAAGCCGCTCCGAGTCCCCTTGGGGAGATGGTGGCGGGGTATAAATAAAGTTTTTTTTTAAATTATTATTATTATTATTATTATTATTGGGTTGTTGTAGGTTTTTCGGGCTATATGGCCATGTTCTAGAAGCATTCTCTCCTGACGTCTCGCCTGCATCTATGGCAAGCATCTTAGAGGTAGTAAGGTCCTCACTACCTCTGAGGATGCTTGCCATAGATGCAGGCAAAACATCAGGAGAGAATGCCTCTAGAACATGGCCATATAGCCCGAAAAAAACCTACAACAACCCAGTGATTCTGGCCATGAAAGCCTTTGACAATACATTATTATTATTATTCTCCAGTTGGAACAAATGCCGATGTAGCTCCATGTAATTAAATTTTATATAGTCCCCTACGCACCAGTGAAATCTGACTTAAACATTGTTGGGAAGACTGTGTATTGGTATTAGTTTTTTATAGGCAATATCCAGAAATGTTATGTTTTTGAATTATTACTTCCAGAATTACCCAGTCAACAAATGGCTGTGTGACACATGTGTATGTGCGTGTGTGGGGATGGGGTTGGAGGGGGTGTTCTAAGAGTTCTATTACAAAAATCCCTAATTTTTCCAAGCTCTGATTACATTCCAGACTACACCAAACTTTGCTAGCTGTAAATTCTTACTTTTGTTTGAAATAAAATTATTTGGATAGTCCCTGAAATATTTTCCCCCTCAAGCGATCACTATTTTGTGAACCTGAAGAGGTCCTTTGGACACAGCGCCATTGCAGATTTACACTGATTTAAATGAACATTTTGTTTCCCTAGCAGTTCTGTAGCTCTACAAAGCAGACTAGAAGCCTCAGTCTAAAGGATAATTCTGAATACAAGCTTCCACTTAGATGTCTAAAGAATTGTCATTCCCCTAGTTATGGAAGTGATAGGTTCTGTAGGTTTCTTCTTAAGTTGAATTTGTTTGTAAGTCAGAATAGGTACATTTTACAGTGTAAATCCAGCCTAATATATATATCTTTAAGCTTTGAATAGCATAGGGAAGGGTGAACACCCCTGTGGTATTTGTTTTGCTGTCTGTGCTCTTGTTCTGAAGATTTCACCTCCCTTTCTGTTCCTGGGATAATTGGATTTTGAACAAATTGGCTTGCTGTAGAAACAAAGCTTGGTGAGAATGCTTCAGTAGAATCTCCCCCATGATCACTCTTCCAGGAGTGAATTTCCCTTCTAAGGAATAGATTTCTCTCACTTCCTGTTGCCCCCCCCCCCCCGTAACGATGAGTCGTATGTAAGTCGGAGACTGCCTATACTTAGGAGAAACCATTACGGTTAAGTCATCATGGCTAACCACAAAATATGTTTGCAGTGGTAATCTGCTTTTAAAAGTCAATGCGTTCTGAGCTCAGAAACAAAGAGAAGCCTACTTGCCCCAAGAGGACAAATGGCTCCCCCAGAATATATTATAGATTGAGTATCTCTTATCAGGAGTTCAATAATCCATAATACTCCAAAATTGTCCTCAGAGGTGGATAAGATGTTGTTGTTGTTCATTCGTTCAGTCGTCTCCGACTCTTCGTGACCTCATGGACCAGCCCACGCCAGAGCTCCCTGTCGGCCGTCACCACCCCCAGCTCCTTCAAGGTCAGTCCAGTCACTTCAAGGATGCCATCCATCCATCTTGCCCTTGGTCGGCCCCTCTTCCTTTTACCTTCCACTTTCCCCAGCATAATTGTCTTCTCTAGGCTTTGCTGTCTCCTCATGATGTGGCCAAAGTACTTCAACTTTGTCTCTAGTATCCTTCCCTCCAATGAGCAGTCGGGCTTTATTTCCTGGAGGATGGACTGGTTGGATCTTCTCGCAGTCCAAGGCACTCTCAGAACTTTCCTCCAGCACCACAGTTCAAAAGCATCTCTCTTCCTTCGCTCACCCTTCCCTAAGGTCCAGCTCTCACATCCTTAGGTTACTACAGGGAATGCCATGGCGTTGACTAGGCGGATCTACTGACACTTTATTTCTGATGTTTCATGCCCAAAATTAGTAAAACATTATGTATAAATTCCCTTCATAATAAATTAAGTGTTTAGACCTGAGTCCCATCTCCTCAATATCTCATTATGTATATTGACGTATTCATATGGCAGGGACACGGCCATTGCCATTTTTGAGCTTCCCACCATATGCGGCAACCACAGATTCTCCAATTTGATTGGGTTTCAGCACCCACTCTATAAGACGACTCCTGGCGTATAAGACTACCCCTGCATATAAGATGACTCCCATGTATAAGGCCACTCCAGCGTATAAGACGACACCGCATATAAGATGACCCCTGACTTTTGAGAAGATTTTCTTGGGTAAAAGTAGTCTTATACACCAGAATATACGGTAATTCTACAGTGACTTGTGTCAAACTCAAATCCCACAGGATGAATTTCACCCGCCATGTTGTTTTATGTGGCCCTCTTCCAGATGCTGAACTACAAGTTGTCTTCCTCATCTTAGACATCATGATGAATTGAGAGCTGATAGGAGTTGTGATACAGCAACATCTGGAAGGTTGAAAAGTGTTTTCTTCAGTCAGGAGAGTGGGGTCTGAATTTAAATACAAGGGTTATGGATATGATATCTGATTTTAAAATGCCGTTCAACCTTTCCTCAACTTCAGATCTATAAGTGCTGTTGGGTTGCAATTCCCATTATTCTCAGTCAGTGGATAATCACAGTGATGGCAGTTGTCGTTCAATAACACCTGGGAAGCCAAACGGATAAAAACTAAAGAACACCAACAATGTAAAAAAAAATTAGCTAGTCCTCTGTAGCCATGGATTCTCTGCCATGGATGCAACGGCCCTTTGAAGGCAATCATAAGAAACGTCAGGAGAGAATGCCTCTAGAACATGGCCATATAACCCGAAAAAACCTACAACAACCCAATCATAAGGTTGGTGTGGCTTTTGATGAAAATGGCTTTGACACCCTTGATGTCACCCCAAGTCTCCTTTCTGGATTACAAGAATATGGAAAATGAGAATAAAATTATCCTTGGTGTGTGTGGAGATATATATATATAAAACATTGACCTTAGATGTCATAGGCAGTACCAAAATTCAGAGTGGGAAAAGCATGGGACCTTAGATAGCCAGAAGACTTGCAGAACCATGGACAACATCTGAAGAACCGCATACTGAGGAGGGGGTTGTGCCCTGTCCAAGCCTGCAATAGTAGGTGCACACACACATCTGCACCAGGATTTGGCCTTGCTCTGCAAGACCCTTCAATCTTGAGATACTGATAACGGGGTGGACTTCCCATATTGTGACTCCAGACTTTGGGAATCGGAGATGAGGGATGTCGAGAGAGGGATGCTATGCAGACCTTAGGAACTGCAGCAATGCTATTGTCGTTTTCTTCCCATTTTCTATGCTGCCAACCAACAGAGCGCCCGGGGCAATTGGCAGCACTGAAATAAGCACAGAAGGAAACACTGTCTGCTACACAAGGATTGTTATCTTAAAGACAAGGGATGGGTTGGAAATAAGAAGGATCTGGCCAAAATGTTGGAAGGAAGAGAAGAGAGTGAAGGGAAATAAGGAAGGGGAGGATGAAAGTAAAGAAGGAAAAGAAGGGAGGGAGGGAGGGAAGGAAGGACGGACGGAAGGAAAGAAGGAAGGAGAGAGAAAGAGGCTTTGCAATTGGTACCCAGACATTGAGGATGGATGGAGGGTTGCATCAGAGGAGCTGCAATGGGGCCAAACCCATTTCCATTAGGAGAACAGAGCCAATGAGGTGGAAATCCACATACACAGCATGGAAGGACAATTATTATTATTATTATTATTATTATTATTATTATTATTATCATCATATTATTATTATTTATATTGCAGGAGGAATAAGGAAGTGGGTGCTTGGAAAAATAAAAAATGCAATGCACGATCCACCATCCCATTGCAATACAAATAATCCAAATAACAATTATTATTTATATTGCACGAGAAATAAGGAATAAAAAAATATAAGGCACCATTCCCACCATTCCATTGTAATAATAATAATATTATTAATGTATATTGCAGGAGAAATAAGGAAGTAGATGCTTGGAATAAATAAATAAATAAATGCACCATCTCCACCATCCCATTGGAATGCATGATCTATCATCCCACTGCAATATAAATTATTATTAATAATAATATTGCAGGAGAAATAAGGAAGTGGGTGCTTGGAAAAAATATAATAATAAATGCACCATCTCCACCATCTCATTGCAATATAAATAATAATACAAATTATTATTATTATTATTATTATTATTATTATTATTAGAAACACAACAAGATGAGTCCACAGCAGACACTCTGCTGGCTGTTGTTATTATTATAATCACTATCATTTATATTGCAGAAGAAATAAGAAAATGAGTGCTTGGGGAAAAAAAATAAAGGCACAATTTCCACCATCCTGTTGCAATATATTATTATTATTATTATTATTATTATTATTGCAGGATGATTAAGGAAATTGGTGCTTGAAAAAAAATAAAAATAGATGCCCCATCTCCACCATTCCATTGTAATGCACGATCCACCATCCTATTGTAATAATAATAATAATAATATATTGCAGGAGAAATAAGAAAGTGGATGCTTGGAAAAATAAAAAAACAGATGCCCCATCCCCACCATCCCATTGCAAAATAAATAATACGAAGTATTATTATTATTATTATTGCAGGAGGAATATGGAAGTGGGTGCTTGGAAAAAAAACAAAAACAGATGCCCCATCCCCACCATCCCATTGCAATATAAATAATACAAATTATTATGATGATTATTATTGCAGGAGGAATATGGAAGTGGGTGCATGGAAAAAAATAAAAAATAGATGCCCCCATCCCCACCATCCTATTGCAATATAAATAATACAAATTATTATTATTATTATTATTATTGGAAAAATAAAAACTGATGCCCCATCTCCATAATCCGATTGCAATATAAATTATTATTATTATTATTATTATTATTGCAGGAGGAATATGGAAGTGGATGCTTGGGAAAAAACAAAAACAGATGCCCCATCCCCACCATCCCATTGCAATATAAATAATACAAAGTATTATTATTATTATTATTATTATTATTGGAAAAATAAAAACAGATACCCCATCTCCATAATCCCATTGCAATATAAATTATTATTATTATTATTATTATTATTATTGCAGGAGGAATATGGAAGTGGGTGCTTGGAAAAAAATAAAAAAAAATAGATGCCCCATCCCCACCATCCCATTGCAATATAAATAATACAAATTATTATTATTATTATTATTATTATTATTATTGGAAAAATAAAAACTGATGCCCCATCTCCATAATCCGATTGTGATATAAATAATTATTATTATTATTATTATTATTATTATTATTATTATTGCAGGAGGAATATGGAAGTGGGTGCTTGGAAAAAAATAAAAAAAATAGATGTCCCATCCCCACCATCCCATTGCAATATAAATAATACAAATTATTATTATTATTATTATTATTATTATTGGAAAAATAAAAACTGATGCCCCATCTCCATAATCCGATTGCAATATAAATTATGATTATTATTATTATTATTATTATTGCAGGAGAAATATGGAAGTGGGTGCTTGGAAAAATAAAAATAGAAAGATGCCCCATCCATCCCCATCCATCCCATTGCAATGCAAGGTCTCCCCCTCCCCATTGCATCAAGGAAGGGCGACGCTGCATCCTGCCTGCAATGGAAGGGAAGGGAGGCTGGGATGCGGCGGTGGCGGAGGAAAAGGAGTCCCCACAGGCGGGCCGCCCCTGGCCCTTCCCCGGTGAGACTCACGGTCAGGCCGGTGCCCAGCACGATCACGTCGTAGGCCTCGTCCATGGTGGTGGTAGTGGTGACGGTGGTGGTCCCGGCCGCGGAGCCCCCGCCCCGAGCGGAGCCAAGATGGAGCCGCACCACCGCGCCGAGCGGATCACCCCGCCGGGGAAAATAAACGAGTCCCAGAGCCGAGAGAGAAAGCAGAGATCGCTCCGCCTTGGAAAAGGGAGGGTGAACTGGATCCTCGCGCCCCTTTTTCCAAAGGAGGCGGATGGAGAAAAGGGCGAGGGGTGGGAGTGTGCCCCTCCGCCGTGTTCTGGCCACAGCCTCAGCGCAGAGAGAGGATGGGAAACGAGTTCCGGCCCCTGTTTCTCCCTGTCATCAGCTGAGGGCAGGAGGAGGAGGGGGCTTGTCAGGCCTGCCTTCACCATGGAAACCTCACTGCAAGGATGGGTTCTAGTATATGCATACATCTCTGTGTGTATCTATCTCTCTCTCTATCTCTCTCTCTCTCTATACATATATATAGAATCATAGAATCAAAGAGTTGGAAGAGACCTCATGGGCCATCCAGTCCAACCCCCTGCCAAGAAGCAGGAAAATCTCATTCAAAGCACCCTCAGCAGATGGCCATGCAGCCTCTGTTTAAAAGCCTCCAAAGAAGGAGCCTCCACCACACACCGAGGCAGAGAGTTCCACTGCTGAACAGCTCTCACAGCCAGGAAGTTCTTCCTCATGTTTAAAGGCCTCAAAATATGGAGCCTCTACCACAAACCAGGGCAGAGAGTTCCACTGCTGAACGGCTCTCACAATCAGGAAGTTCTTCCTCGTGTTCAGATGGAATCTCCTTTATTTATTTATTTAGACCATTTCTACCCCGTCCTTCTCACCCCTGAGGGGGGACTCAGGGCGGCTAACGCAGGCAACAATTCAATGCCAACAGTATCCATTTATTTATTTATTTATTTGTCGTGTCAGAGCAACCAGTCAAATTATATTACATTTCTAACAGAACAAAGCAAACAAACAGACAAAATACAAAATTTGTGAGTTTAGTAGTTTGATTAAATGTCCTTTGACCAGTATCGGGCCACTTGGAATGCCTCTGGTGCCTCTGGTGTTGCTCCAAGTAAGAAGGTCCTCCATTGCGCATGTAGCAGGGCTCAGGTTGCATTGCAGCAGGTGGTCTGTGGTTTGCTCTTCTCCACACTCGCATGTCGTGAATTCCACTCTGTAGCCCCATTTCTGAAGGTTGGCTCTGCATCTCGTGGTGCCAGAGCGCAGTCTGTTCAGCGCCTTCCAAGTCGCCCAGTCTTCTGTGTGTCCAGGGGGGAGTCTCTCATCTGGTATCACCCATGGATTGAGGTGCTGGGTTTGAGCCTGCCACTTTTGGACTCTCGCTTGCTGAGGCGTTCCAGCGAGTGTCTCTGTAGATCTAAGAAAACTATGTCTTGATTTAAGTCGTTGACGTGCTGGCTGATACCCAAACAGGGGATGAGCTGGAGATGTCTCTGCCTTGGTCCTTTCACTATTGGCTGCTACTTCCTGGCAGATGTCAGGTGGTGCAATACCAGCTAAGCAGTGTAATTTCTCCAGTGGTGTAGGGCGCAAACACCCCGTGATAATGCGGCATGTCTCATTAAGAGCCACATCTACTGTTTTAGTGTGGTGAGATGTGTTCCACACTGGGCATGCGTACTCAGCAGCAGAGTAGCATAGCGCAAGGGCAGATGTCTTCACTGTATCTGGTTGTGATCCCCAGGTTATGCCAGTCAGCTTTTGTATGATATTGTTTCTAGCACCCACTTTTTGCTTGATGTTCAGGCAGTGCTTCTTGTAGGTCAGAGCACGGTCCAGAGTGACTCCCAGGTATTTGGGTGTGCTGCAATGCTCCAGTGGGATTCCTTCCCAGATGCTTGTCTGTTATTAAGGTGAAAGGCACATGTCTGTGTTTTAGATGGGTTAGGGATCAGCTGGTTTTCCCTGTAATAGGCAGTAAGAGCACCTAGAGCTTCAGAGAGCTTCTGTTCTACCATCTCAAAGCTCCCTGCTTGAGCAGTAATGGCACGATCATCAGCATAGATGAAACTCTCTGTCCCTTCTGGCAGTGGCTCGCCATTTGTGTAGATGTTGAACATGGATGGAGCAAGCACGCTCCCCTGAGGCAGGCCGTTCTTCTGTTTCCGCCATCTGCTTCTCTGGCCCTGGAACTCAACTAAAAAGCTCCTGTTTTGTAGCAGGTTTCCTATGAGGCGGGTGAGGTGGTAATCCTTTGTGATATTAAACATTTTTCTCAGGAGGAGGCGGTGGTTCACAGTATCATAGGCTGTTGACAAGTCTATGAAGACAGCTCCTGTGATCTGCTGCCTTTCAAAGCCATCTTCTATGTGCTGAGTCAGGGTCAGCACTTGCAATGTGCAGCTTTTGCCTTTCCTGAAGCCAGCTTGCTGTGGGATCAGACAGGGGTCTATATTTTCCATAATTCTATGCAGAATAAGTATCTCCAGAAGCAACCAGAAGTCCCTTTTATAACTTCTCAGGAACCATAGAGTAAAGGAATCTGCATACCAAAACATATATATATAGGAATCCGCTGTGGCCCCCCAACTTTGGAACTCACTACCCGGTGAGATTAGGCAAGCCCCTACCTTAGTAGCCTTCAAAACAACTTTGAAAACTTTGCTCCTCTGATGTGCCTTTGGAGAGTAACCATTTATCCCATTTCTGTTTATTCCATTTATAGTGTTGCCCTATGATGCACTTTCCCCCGTCCTAAACTAAAAGCCTAAACCCACTATTCATCTTTTTTGGGCTCCTCTCAATTACACATTTTCTATTCAACTTCATCTAGGGTTTTATCATTTTACCTCGTCCATTTGGCCCGTTTGGTTTTATATTATATCAATTTGCTTTATTTATTTATTTATTTTTGCTATTGTATGTATTTTATTCTGATGTATTTTTGTTGTCTGCATTTTGTATTTTATTTTGCTGCATTGTACCTTTGGGCTTGGTCTCAAGCTGCCCTGAGTCCTCTTTGACAAGAAGGTGGCGGGGTACAAATAACGTTTTTTATTATTATTTTACTGACACAAAAGCACAGTATGTCACAGCAAACGAAATCTATATGTTGAATTTCGTATCACAAAATCACAAGTCGGACACTTCTTAAGCGTCTAGGACTGTGTGATGTATTTTCGAATTATGCGCGCAGATCCAAGTAAGGTGGCCTTTTGCAGTTGACAGATCGTGATTTTGTCGATGTTTATTGTTTCCAAATGCTGGCTGAGATCTTTTGGCACGGCACCTAGTGCACCATTGACCACTGGGACCACCTGTACTGGTTTATGCCAGAGCCTTTGCAGTTCGATTTTGAGGTCAGAGTGGCTGAGTTTTTTCTGTTGTTTTTCCTCAATGCGACTGTCACCTGGAATGGTGACATCAATAATCCAGACTTTTTTCTTTTCCACAATCGTCTGGTGTGTTGTGTTCCAAAACTTTATCAGTCTGGCTTCGAAAACTTTAACAGTCTGGCTTTGAAAGTCCCACAGTATTTTTGTATGCTCATTTTCCATGACCTTTGCAGGTTTATGATCCCACCTATTATTTACTGCTGGCAGGTGGCACTTATTATTATTATTGTTGTTGTTATTGTTATTATTATTTGTCATGTCAGGAGCAACCTGAGAAACCGCAAGTTGCTTCTGGTGTGTGAGAATTGGCCGTCTGCAAGGACGTTGCCCAGGGAAAGCCCAGATGATTTGATGTTTTATCATCCTTGTGGGAGGCTTCTCTCAAGGGCATTGCCCAGGGGACGCCCGGATGATTTTGATGTTTTGTCATCTTCGTGGGAGGCTTCTTTCATGTCCCCGCATGAAGAGCTGGAGCTGATAGTGGGAACTCATCCACCTCTCCCCGGATTAGCACCTGTCAGTCTTCAGTCCTGCTGGCACAAGGGTTTAACCCACTTCTTCTTCTTCTTCTTCTTCTTCTTCTTCTTCTTCTTCTTCTTCTTATTATTATTATTATTATTATTATTATTATTCAACAGTGGAACACTTTGCCTTGGAATGCAGTAGAGGCACCTTCCTTGGAAGCTTTGAAACAGAGGCTGGATGGCCATCTGTTGGGGCTACTTTGATTGTGCTTTTCCTGCATGGCAGGGGGTTGGACTAGATGAGCGACCCAACTCTGATTCTATATACACAGTCAGTATACATGCAGACACATAAAGCATCGCAACCAAACGGGAGGAGTAAACATTGTTCTGAAGAGTCCATTGTCGTCTCCTTTTAAAAAATTAAGTGTGTGTGTGTGTACACACACACACACACAAAACACTGCAACCAATGGAAGATGAGAGATTTTTCGCCCTGAAGGCCCATTTTCTCCTTTTAAAAATATAGTGTGTACTGAAAATATATA
The DNA here is from genome assembly GCF_037176765.1 of Anolis sagrei. NCBI lineage: Eukaryota > Metazoa > Chordata > Lepidosauria > Squamata > Anolidae > Anolis > Anolis sagrei. Next base: position 174,401,961 of record NC_090022.1, read on the forward strand.
TTTACATTAGAAAAAAAACACATACACATTATACATTGTACATTTGTAAAGGGAGGAGAAAATAAGCCCGCCTTAGGACTGTATTTCCTTCTTCCCAATCTCCCATCTGATTACAAATTCAAGAAAAGCACGGTAATCCTCGTCCGCAAAAGAACCACGCACAACCTTCCTAAAATACTCCCAGTTGCATCAAACATTGCCTCATTTTATAATCTGGGTGAAGCGTCGAAGATGCTCCCAGCAAGACCAATGGGGCATTTCATGGGCATCTTTGCTTTCCACAGGGTTGCCTCTCTCACTCCTTCAGGGGATGGAGAGGAGGAATAGTCAGTGTGCAGTTTGTGGTGTGTTTACTCACAAGAAAGCAACAGGGCTCAACTGTTTAAAGCATGAGTGGAAGGTGGGGTCAGGATACATTTGCTTGGCACTCCAATGGCTTTGCTGGTGAAAGCAAAGCCAGCTAATGGTTGTTCTGACATCCTGTTGCCAGTGGTAACGAAGGAGAATGCGCATGCACACATGCGTTTGGCAACCGTGTGTATTCCTGTATTTGTATTCTTGTATTTGTAGCCCCGCAGAGCTCAAATGCTCACCGCTGCCCCACCCATGAGAAAGGCAACAGAAAAGAACAAAGCCCTTGCTCCTTTCTGTAGCAATGCTGGGAAAGGCAGGATGGCTAGGAAAGCACCCCACTGCCTAATTCCTCCTTCACAAAAGGAGCCCTTCTCTGTCTTCCTTTGCATCTGGTCATCATCACAAGGAAATCCACTTTCAAAGGAAATGAACATCCTCTGCTAACAGCTCCTTGTGTAGGACTAATTCTCTAGAACAATTTACTTTAAACCTGTAAAAAATAACCCAATATATTTGTGTAGCGTTGCCAGATATAACTTTGTATATGTATGCATGCATACTTTCAATTCACCTGTCAATCTATGGTAACTCTGTGAATTTAATAGGATTTTCTTAGACAAGGAGTTTTGCCAGTTCCTTCCTCTGAAATATACTTACTTACTTAGGCAATCCCTCGTTGGACAAGTAGGATAGTCTTCCATGATCTGTATTCTTGTGGCTGTGGAGCCCTATTCTTAACCTGCATCTCCTCCTGGAGTGAGGGCATTGGTTTCCAGGTGGAAGGCGGCTTGGTACATTTCTCTTTGTCTGCATTCGTGCCTCTTCAAATTCTGCAGCACTGCTGGTCACAACTGACCTCCAGCTGGAGCGCTCAAGGGCCAGGGCTTCCCAGTTCTCAGTGTCTATGCCAGAGTTTTTAAGGCTGGCTTTGAGCCCATCTTTAAATCTCTTTTCCTGTCCTCCAACATTCCGTTTTCCGTTCTGGAGTTCATAGTAGAGCAACTGCTTTGGGAGACGGTGGTCGGGCATCCGGACAATGTGGCCGGTCCAGCGGAGTTGATGGCGGAGGACCATTGCTTCAATGCTGGTGGTCTTTGCTTCTTCCAGCACACTGACATTTGTCCGCTTGTCTTCTCAAGAGATTTGCAGGATTTTCCAGAGGCAGCGCTGATGGAATCCTTCCAGGAGTTGCATGTGACGTCTGTAGACAGTCCACGTTTCGCAGGCATATAGCAAGGTTGGGAGGACAATAGCTTTATAAATAAGCACCTTGGTATCCCTACGGATGTCCTGATCCTCAAACACTCTGCTTCATTCAGAAAAATGCTTCACTCGCAGACCTCAGGCCCTGTTGTATTTCGGTGTCGATGTTGACTTTGGTGGAGAGGTGGCTGCCAAGGTAACGGAAATGGTCTGAAATATAGCCCTGGTATTCATTCGATGTTTCCCATCCATGCAAACCTAGGCCTTGCTTAGCTTCCAATTAGAGACAGGATCTGCTATGATTAGGGTACTTAGGCCTTGAGATGAGATATACTTACTTTGCTTGACTACCTCACAAGTTTATAGGAAATGAATGTCTTATGATCGCCCACACTCACTGTGGCAGCTAATGGAGACATAGTGGCACAATGGGTTAAACCAGTTTTTATCAACCTTCCTAATGCTGTGACCCCTTAATACAGTTGTGGTGACGCCAAACCATAACATTTTTTGTTGCTACTTCCTAAGTGTAATTTTGCTACTGTTATGTAAATATCTGATATGCAGAATGCATTTTCGTTCACTGGACCAAATTTGGCACAAATACCCCAAAAGCACGAATTTGAATACTGGTGGGGGGGGGGGGGAATTGATTTTGTCATTTGGGAGTAGTAGTTGCTGGGATTTATAGTTCACCTACAATCAAAGAGCATTCTGAACCCCACCAACGATGGAATTGAACCGATCTTGGCACACAAAACTCCCATGACTAACAGAAAATACTACAAGGGTTTAGTGGGAAATGATCTTGAATTTTAGAGTTGTAGTTCACCTACATCCAGAGAGCACTGTGGACTCAAACAATGATGGATCTGGACCAACAGAAAATACTGGAAGTGGTTGGTAGGCATTGACCTTGAGTTTTGGAGTTGTAGTTCATCTGCATCCAGAGAGCACTGTGGACTCAAACAATGATTGATCTGGATCTAACTTGGCACGGATACTCAATATGCCCAAATGTGAACACTGGTGGAGTTTGGGGAAAATAGACCTTGAAATTTGGGAGTTGGTAATTGCTGGGATTTATAGTTCACTTACAATGAAAGAGCATTCTGAATCCCGTCAACAATAGAATTCGGCCAAACTTTCCACATAGAACCCCCATGACCAACAGAAAATATTGTGTTTTTTGATGGTCTTTGGTGTCCCCTCTGACACCCCCTCGTGACCCCCTCAGGGGTCCTGACCCCCAGGTTGTGAAACACAGGTCTAGTTGCTTTTTTAAAAAAATATGCTTTAAGTTTTGTTTTCTTGCAAAATTCCCAAGAGCCCCTTTCATATATACACAAGAGACTGGACTGTTTGTCTTTTATTCACATCTTTCAAGTTGACGAAATAGCAGGGGTCATTGAAAGGAAACCCCACTCTCCCCTGATCAACAGCAGCATGGAGTCTCAAATACTGACTCACTGTAAACAGAAGTAATCACAGGAACCACAAAAATAAATAAAGGTAGAGCTGGGGGTGGGGGGAGGAATGAGGGAAGGGCCATCTAAAATCTAGGGAAGAGGATTTGGGTAAGAAAGAGACATTTAACACAACAAAGTAGGAGAATATGTACACCACATTACCAGGCAGGACTAATTTTGTACCACTGGAATCCCAAAGGGGACGAGAAGAGGACCCTGAAGTGCTCTGCCCTTCAACAAAGTTCATATGAGATAACGAAGACCCTGCATTTCAGACAGAACCTGTCTTTCCATCCAATAGGAAAAACTACACATTCCTCTTAATTCCAGCATGTCCACTGGGGTATTTGAAGCTGGGATAGTGGGGAAAGGTTAGAAGCACAGAAGATGTGATAAGGGAAGGATCTATTAGGAAAGAGAACCTGAATATGGGAAAAGGTATAGGACGGAGACCAGACGGGGTTTTGTGAATAGTGTTGGGAAGATGTGGCAATGGGTAGAAAGAGCCCAGAATGGCTACAACGGGAGGAAGCTATTCGGTCTGGGGCACAGAGATGGTAGGTCCTTTGGGGTCATCAAAACGGTCCATAGTCTTGAGGCTCATGACCATGTGGAGGCCGTAGGTGAAAACAGCAACAAGGAGCAAGGAGGTCAGCAAACCCATCCAAATTCCAGGAGAGAAGAAGCCGGCACAGTCACTGGCATAGGAGAATTTATCACCTATCACATTAAAGCTCTGGATCTGAAAGGAATTGGGAGAATGTATTAATGATGGAGCCTGATCCCATCTTCACCCCACGCCCCCATCCTCCCCCAAGGAAATCAGCACATTTCATTATTCACAGCTGGCTGGTCAGAATTACCTGTCCGAATGCATCTACCCTTATGAACCACCACGGAGATTAAGATCTTCTAGGGAGGTCCTGCTCTCGGTCCCACCACCATCACAAGTGCGTTTGGCAGGGACGAGACAGGGCCTTCTCAGTAATTGCCCCTCGGCTATGGAACTTCCTTCCTAATGAGATGAGGTCAGCCCCCTCCCTCTTGTCCTTTAGAAGGAAGATAAAAACGTGGCTGTGGGACCAAGCCTTTGGGACTGTGCAATGAGGCAGCGATAGGAACCCTAGTATGCCAACCAAATTCGATATGGTTGTTGAGACAGTTTTAACTAGTGGATTTTAATGTCGATATGTGATTTTAATGCTTTTGTATGTGTATAGTCTAATATGTTTCAGCATTGAATGTTTGCTGTTTACATGTGCTCCACCCTGAGCCCCTCTGGGGTGAGAAGGGTGGAATATAAATGCTTTAAATAAATAATAATAAATAAATTAGACAATTCACAATTTTAGATACAGGCTGAAACACACCAGCACTTCTTGTTGTCTTTTACATATCTTTTTAGCCAACATGTATTTTAAGCAGTTTTAAACGGTTGTTAATTTTACCCACATGCGTGTTCAATCAATTAGCTGTCCTTAATCTCATTACCTGCATACCTTGAGGCTGGCACACTGTGGCATACACTGGTACTTCTTGTAGTCTTTTACATTTGTTTTTAGCCAACATGTATTTTAAATCAGCTTGGATTGGATCCATACTGCGCTGTTTCCCAGGGTGTGATCCCGAGTTGTCTGCTTTGAACTGGATTATATGGCAGTGTAGACTCATGTGGTCCAGTTCAAGGAGATAGTCTGGGATCAGATAACTGGATTTTATGGCAGTGTAGATCCAGTTTGTAGTTTACTTCTCAGGCTAGGTGTTCTCTCACATTGAAGGCCTTCCTGTGCTCATCATTGTTTTTTGCTTTTTTTGGTTTTTTTGCGGGGCAGTCATTTATTTCCATAGGGATTTTTGCTACAATAGTAAATGCAATCCATTGATGGTCCAATGGCAGAGCTGGCTGGGAGTCAGCTGCATTAAGATCACTACTGACAGAAAGATCATGAGTTTGAAGCCAGCCCAGGTCAGAGTGAGCTTCCAACCAATTTGTGTAGCTTGTTGTCAACCTTTGCAGCCCAAAAGACATTTGCATCTGTCAAGTAGGAAATTTAGGTACCACTTACGTGGGGAGGCTAATTTAAATAATTTACGAGGCCATAAAAATCTCCAGCAAGTATGCAAAGAACGAGGAAGTACTTCATCCGTGTCACAAATGGACAGTGAAGCGACAGCTCCCCTGGTGGCCAGAAGCTGGAATGTTAAATAGCCTATGAGTGCCTGTCTATATATGTTGTGTGTCTATGGCATTGAATGTTTGCCATGTATATGTACTTTGTAATCCGCCCTGAGTCCCCTGCAGGGTGAAAAGGGCGGAATATAAATACTGTAAATAAATAATAAATAAAATTCTGTGCTCTTTCAATAAGCAGATGAACTTGATATTTTTGTAGTTATTTTTCTATCGCTGTCTTCAAACCCAAAATCGACACACTGAATGGCATACCTTTGAGAAAGACAATGTATTTAATATAATTTCTTCAATTAATTAAAAGAAGAAGAAAAAAGCTGGCTGCGAGATTCTGTGAGCCCTGTGCTAAAAGTAACATGCATGATCACCATATAGGGCAACACCTAGTTCTAGTTCATGTGCAGACGGGTTGGAACTGTGTTGCCCTCCAGGTCTGACTCCCAACATCCCTCACTAATGGCAAAAGTAGGGGCTGTTGTTCACTAATAAGGAAGACCATACAATTCCTGCCTCTGCTGCAAGGAAGTTAAGAATGCAGGAGGTAGTATCTTGGTTCAACATCCTAAGAGTTAGGTCAAAAAAGCAAGGAATGCCCAACCATTTCCTGCTGCTGGGAGAGCTTAGAAAGAAAGAGGTCATCTCCAGGAAGTATGCAAAGAATAAGGAAGTACTTCATCAGTGTCACAAACGTACAGTGAAGCGACAGCTTATCATTTGGAAAACAGATATGAAAGCTTCCCAAAAGGCCCCAGCTTTCTGTCACAAGCCAACATGCTACAGTAAACTTACAAGAATACACAACAGCGTACCTGAAAATTCACGATCAGCACTTTCCAGTGGCTGGCATTTTTGTAGGGTACCAAAACGCCCTCCAAGGCTGGCTGACTACTGACACGAGCGCAGCTGAATGAATAGTTGCTGGGTGCCGTGATCTGGGTGCCGTTGAAAGTTGCCGGGGGATTTGGAGGTCTGTGCAGCACTACGGTCCGGACAGTAAACCAGTTCTGTGCTGAGACTGAGTAGCGGATATTTGTCATTTGGAACCTGAGAGATGGAAGGGGAGAGATGGATTCAAAAGGAGGGGGATCGGGTCTGCTCTAGGAAAAGTAACAGAGCTTTCTCTATCATGCTGCGGAAGGTGGGATAGGGCAGATGAAGCCTCCCCGCACTTTCTACAAAATTAAACAGTCACCACTCCATCCTCTACTAATATGAATGTTGCAAAATGCTTCAAAAGGTAGGTGTGCACATTCCCTTTTCAAAGCGACTTATCCATTAAAAAAAAAGAAAAATATCTGAGTGGGATGGTATTCCAAACTCGATGACGGCAAAGGTAATTATCTCCACAGATTTAAAAGGGGAAAGATATTTGTTAGGAAATAATGATGCGAACAAATTGAAATTGAATCCAGACAAGACAGAGGAACTCCTGGTTAGTCGTAAGGCCGAACAGGGTATAGGGTTACAGCCTGTGTTGGATGGGGTCGCACTCCCCCTGAAGACGCAGGTTCGCAGTTTGGGTGTGATCCTGGACTCATCGCTGAGCCTGGAACCTCAGGTTTCGGCGGTGACCAGGGAAGCATTTGCACAGTTAAAACTTGTGCGCCAACTGCGCCCGTACCTTGGGAAGTCTGACTTGGCCACGGTAGTCCACGCTCTGGTTACATCCCGTCTAGACTACTGCAACGCTCTCTATGTGGGGTTGCCTTTGAAGACAGCTCGGAAGCTCCAGCTAGTCCAATGCTCGGCAGCCATGATACTAACAGGAGCGGAGCGCAGGGAGCATACAACTCCTCTGCTGCACCAGCTCCACTGGCTGCCGATTTGCTACCGGGCTCAATTCAAAGTGCTGGCGTTGGCCTATAAAGCCCTAAACGGTTCTGGCCCAAGTTACCTATCCGAATGTATCTCTGCCTATCAGCCCGCCAGGACCCTAAGATCTTCTGGGGAGGCCCTGCTCTCTATCCCACCTGCTTCACAGGTGCGGCTGGCGGGGACGAGAGACAGGGCCTTTTCTGTGGTGGCCCCCCGGCTGTGGAACGCCCTTCCTATGGAGGTAAGATCAGCCCCCTCGCTAATGGTGTTCCGAAGAAGATTAAAAACTTGGGATGTTTGAACGGGCATTCGGTTAAACAGTGCAATGAATGTGATGATTACAGGAATGGAAATTTGGACGACGGATTGGATCACGACTCTAGTTATGAGATGCATTGTGTTGTCTATTGTTGTGTCAATATTTTATATTATGCTTTTATGGTTTTAAATTGTATATCGTTGATTGATTCTTATCCTTGTTGTAAACCGCGTTGAGTCGCCTGTTGGGCTGAGAAACTGCGGTATACAAGTAAAGTAAATAAATAAACAAATAAATAAATAAAATGATGGTTGACATAAAGTTAGAACTGAAGAAACTGTGTCCATTGTACTTACGTGATTGTCAAGGGTTGGCCACCTACACTGGGATAACTCAATACCAACCTAAGGCATGGAAAGAAAACAATGTTAATATTCAAAAGCACCAATATCAATCAAAATCTGTATTATCTATCTTTAAGGAAAATCCATTCCTGGGAGAGTCATTATTATGGAGGAAAGGGCTCTGCATTGAAGCTTTATTCCCAATCCTTGTCTCCACAACGTTTCCAAAATCCAATGTACACAGGGACAGAAAGTGAGGGAAAATCTCCTGAACAGGGACACAGGCAGCAACACAATCACCACAGGAGTGTTCACCCTTCCCTGTGGTATCCAAAGCATGTGTATGTTTGTGCTGGAGTTTCACGTTAAATATGTCCCTGTCTTGACTTACAAACAAATTCAACTGAAGAGCAAAAATACAGAGCTAGTCTTGTTCGTAATTTGGGGACTGCCTGTCATTCCTTTTAGTTATTGGAAATCTCACAGCCTAGTAACTCAATACCAAGGTTGGGAGATGCACAGAAGTGTTTACAAGCAGATCTCTAAAAGTGGTAGTAACCAGAGAAGACCTTAGTAACTCCTGTAGATTTTAATAACCAAAAATGTCCATAATTCATAATATTATAATATAATGCAATATACTACTGCTACTAATACTACTAATAATAATATATTACAATTTTATATTTCTATTACGTGTAATATTACTAATAATATTACAATATACAGGCTTGACTTTTACAATTTGATTGAAATGCTCACTCTAGGAAACTTTAGGTCCTCCAGGGGAACTCTGTGATCAACATCCTTCTGAAGTTCACCATCGAGTCTCACTGGAGGACCTTGACATTTCTAGAGAGATGTTCTCTCAGGTTAAAAAATGGCAGGGAATCTATCTATATAAATAAAAATGTAATGTTCGTTTGTGGGATTAACAGAACTAAAAAACCAGTGGGCCAATTGACACCAAATTTGGACAGCATACACCTAACAACCCAAGGTATGTCCTTCACTCAATTTTTTTTTGATTTTGTCATTTGGGAGTTGTAGTTGCTGGGATTTATAGTTCACCTACAATCAAAGAGCATTCTGAACCCCACCAACAATGGAACTGAACCAAACGTGGTATAACAGGACTCCCATGACCAACAGAAAACACTAGAAGGGTTTGGTGACCTTGAGTTTGGGAGTTGTAGTTCACCTATATCAGGAGCGCACTTTGGGCTCAAACAATGATGGATCTGGACCAAACTTGCCACGAATATTCCATATGCCCAAATATGAACACAGATGGAGTTTGGGGAAAATAGACCTTGACATTTGGAAGTTGTAGTTACTGGGATTTATAGGTCACCTACAATCAAAGAGCGTCCTGATATAAAATAATTTTAAAAAAATTAAATGGCAGGGATTTTTTTAATTCACAGTTTTTCACTTTCACAGAGTTCCTGTGTCGCTAACCCAGCGAATGTGGAAAAGTGACTGTATACAAATTAGCAACCACATGGTTTAATTTATTAAAATCATATTCTGGCTCGATTATTTGTAAAAAGCATACATATGCTACACACCAGGATCTCCAGCACCCTGACTTCCAAGAGCCAACAAAATTTTCCCCACTATGTAATTACTTCAATCTGTGTCCCTTTATTGCCCATTTCATCCTCTTCCACAACTCACTCAGAAGCATTCTGTGTATTTGTAGACTTTGATACATCAACGGTAGCACGGTCCCCAAACGTGAGATTTGTAAGGTCATGCCATGTGTCGTTGATAGCCACTGAGAAGTTGGTGGCCCAGAAGAGTACCCAGGGCTTATCTGCAGGGAAACGGAGCGGTGCCACAGTGGTCTCCTTCTGGAGTAGCTGTCGGCCCAATCTCTCAGGGGCCAAGCCAGACACATCCCGGACAACCTGGAGGAAAAATGTTCATTCGTTTTATACCAGGCACAGGTTGCATATAACAAAGTTATCCGAGTGGTTTACTAGGGTGCTATGGACCAGGGACTTCAGACTATTAGCTGCAAGTTGTCAGGAAAGAAAGGAATGCTTTCAACCAATGGGCACAAATATAATTCTAGTTCCTGACATTTTGGGAAAGCCATTCTTCCTGGTCGCTTAAATCAGGTAGCTTAAAAAGCATTGGTAGACAAGGTTCAAAGCAAAATTACAAGATGTACTGCTGAAGGCTTTCATGACATAAATCACTGGGCTGTTGTGTGGTTTCCGGGCTGTATTGCAACCGAATTATCATTCAACCTAAATTTCCTATATTACATTATTATTCAGATATTATAAGTCATACTGAATTGTTTCTGATCCTGTTAGATTGCTCTGTTTTAATGATATTTCCTATGCTATTATACTTTTTTATCCACCTTGTTGAACCAATTACTCTTTAATCAGCTCGTATTTTAGGTCTCCCCCCCCCCCCCCCCCGCTTAGTTCTTTTGTTGCTTGATGCTTGTCTATTATTGTTATGTTTGTTTTGTTTTTAAATTGCATTTTATTATTGCTCTGCTTTTAATTGTATGTTCCCTGCGCTTGGCCCCATGTAAGCCGCCCCGAGTCCCTTTGGGGAGATGGAAGCGGGGTAGAAAAATAAAGCTCTTCCGCCTCCTCCTCCTCCTCTTCTTCTGTATGGCCATGTTTAAGCATCATTTTCTCCTGACATTTCTCCTGCATCTGTGGCTGGCATCTTCAGAGGATTTGAAGAGAGAGTCTCTGAAGATACCAGCCACAGATGCAGATAAAAGGTCAGAATAAAATGCTGAGAGAACACAGCCATGCAGCCTAGAAACCACACAACACCCCAAAATTAAGATACATAATATATTATCCCCATAAAAGCAAAAAAATAAATAAAAAAAACAGTGTGAGAAGAGATTGGAATGATGGATGAGAGAAAAACCAGAAGAGAGAAAGATGGATTCATGTTACAAAGTTGCCTACAAATAATAGAATATTTGAGTTGGAAGAGACCTCATGGGCCATCCAGTCCAAGAAGCAGGAAAATAGCATTCAAAGCACCCCCGATGGATGGCCATCCAGCCTCTGTTTAAAAGCCTCCAAAGAAGGAGCCTCCACCACACTCTGGAGCAGAGAGAGAGTTCGACTGTTGGACAGCTCTCAGAGTCAAGAAGTTTTTCCAAATGTTCAGGTGGAATCTCCTTTCCTGTAGTCTGAAGACATTGAATGGCTCAATAAGCCAACCAAAGCAGCACAGGAATCAGAAGGTCCACATACCCGTGAGGGCCGTAAAGCAGTCAGGATAGCTGTATAGGGAATGTCTTCGGATTGAAGGCCACTTAGAACCTGCCCCAGGATTTCATCTGTATGGAGAAATCTTGTTAGAGAAAAACCTTATCTCAAAGTGCTCTCATGTCCTCTTACGTATGAGGCAGTTACAAGTCCACAAATAGGATTACATATGGGACAGTTACAAGTCCACAAGCCTTCCAGACACATCCAGCAGTGGCCTTTCTCAGAGGGTGAATATTTAACCCAGCATGCCCACCCAAAGTGACTTTAGCGGCTATCCTTCCTTCCCAGTGAATTATGGGTTCCATGCTTTTACTTACCATTGCTGGTCAAAACTTCCTTTGGGGCCATCAAACTTGAACTGCAGAAGTGAATCAGAGAGAGAGAGAGAGAAGAGAGAGGTTACTGTTAATGTATTTGTTTATTTATTTATTTATTTACTTACTTACAGTATTTATATTCCACCCTTCTCACCCCACAAGGGACTCAGGGCGGATTACAATGTACATATACATGGCAAACATTCAATGCCATAGACACACAACATATATAGACAGACACACAGAGGCTACTTAATATTCCAGCTTTTGATGAGAGTATTCTGGCCACCAGGGGAGCAGTCCCTTCACCGACCATTTGTGATACTGATTAAGTACTTCCTCATTCTTTGCATACTTACTGGAGATTTTTATGGTGTCATAAATTAGTTAAATAAGCCTCCCTGCAAACACAGTACTCAAATTTCCTAATTGACAGATGCAACTTGTTAAGATCTTCTGGAGGGGCCCTGCTCTCGGTCCCACCTCCTTCGCAATTGCGTCTGGTGTGGACGAGGGACAGGGCCTTCTCGGTGGTGGCCCCTTGGCTTTGGAACTCTCTCCCGTTGGAGATTAGATCTGCCCCTTCCCTCCTGACTTTCAGAAAGCTGGTAAAATCGTGGCTTTGGAATATAGCATTTGAAGAATGATGATTGAGTCAATAATGGCTGACCACACTGGCGGATGGTGATGAATTTATGATTTTACTCTGACAACCTGGCTTTTGTAATGGTATGATCTGCATTTTAATGTATTTATGTATTATGATGCTATTATGTTTATTCTATGTGTGTATTAATTTTCCGCTGTTAGCTGGTCTGAGTCCCTCTTCGGAGGTCGAGAAGACCGGGTTATAAAAGCTCTAAATAAATAAATAAATAAATAAATAAATACAACTGACTTTTGGGCTGCAAAGGTCAACAGCAAGCTACACAAATTGGTCGGAAGCTCACTCTGACCCAGGCTGGCTTCAAACTCATGACCTTTCAGTTAGTAGTGACCTTAATGCAGCTGACTCCCAGCCAGCTGCACCACAGCCCTGGTTAGTATTATTATAGTACTACTACTACTAATAGGATATTATAATTATACGTTTTATATTACATGTAATATTACTAATAATATAATGTATTGTATGTATATATATCTTGTAAGCTGCTCTGAGTCCCCTTCGGGGTGACAAGGGCGGCATACAAGTGTTGCAAATAAATAAATAAAAGGGGAACCAATAAGATTGAAACTAGTCTCCAACAAAATGCCAACCTCTCCCTTTTCGGGAGTGGGAATAGTAGAACCCTGACTAGGGAATAGTAGCCCTAGTCAGCATACCCAATAGTGAATAATAATGGAAGTTACAATGCAACAATATCTGCAGTGCCACATAATTCCCATCACTGCCAATGGTGGGAAGGTAGTTTGCAGTAATTTCATTTAAGACCCCGCTGCCTCTGGCTGGAAGGGAGAGAAGGAAGCCTACATTCTTGGCACACGATCAAACATCTACTTGAATTACTTGAAATGCTAGGAAAAATACAATGGCAAGTTTAGGGAAGGGTGGTTCCCATTCACACTGGAAGAAGCAGGAAGTATGGATCCCAAGAAATGTGAGTAGGCTGGATTGAGGGATACTATGTGCTGAAAAATATATGAAAGAGATAGAGATCTTGGGATAAGAAACACAGACAGTTGAAATGTCAATTTTGGAACTAGGAAAATATTTTCTAAAATGATTGTAGATTATCCAGATGATAACACTATGTGGACTATGTGGTTGTTTTAACTGCTGTTTTAACTATTGTTTTAATTATATTTATATGTTATTGTTTTATGTTTAATGATTTAATGTTTAATGTATTATAATCTGTTATGTTTATGTTTTGATGTGGCATCGAATTGTGCCAAGCTGTAAGTCCCCCTTGGGGTGAGATAGGGTGGGATAGAAATATGGTAAATTTTTATTTTGTCTATTTTATTTTATTGCATTTTGTATTTTGTTGTATTTAATTTTCTATTGTTTTGTATATTATTTTGTTGGGTGGGATAGAAATATGGTAAATTTTATTTTGTCTATTTTATTTTGTTGCTTTATGTATTTTGTTGTGTTTGATTTTGTTTTGTATATTATTTTGTTGTATTCTTTTTGGGCTCGGCCTCATGTTAGCCCATTGGGGAGATGGTGGCGGGGTATAAATAGAGTTCAATATTAATATTACTATTATTATAAATAAATAAATCAAATGTTAAATAAAAAAATTTGGGCCTACTATTCATACTACAGCTGTGCACATCTCTTGATGGTGAAGCTGGGAGATGCCTGCTCGGACCCCTGGCCTTTGACCTGTGGGGTCCCGCAAGGCTCTATTTTGTCTCCCATGCTCTTTAACATCTACATGAAACTGCTGGGAGAGGTAATCCGAAGTTTTGGAGTTGGATGCCATCTCTACACAGATGACACACAACTCTACTACTCATTTCCACCCTCGGGTGCTGGACGAGTGCCTGGCTGCTGTGGCTATCTGGATGAGGAGGAACAAGCTGAAGATCAATCCCGACAAGATAGAGGTCCTCCTGGTCAATCGTAAACCAGATCAGGGTATAGGATGGCAACCTGTGCTGGACGGGGTTACACTCCCCCTGAAGTCACAGGTCCGCAGCTTGGGAATCCTCTTGGATTCATCACTTACGCTTGTGGCTAAGGCGTTGGCGGTGTCCGGGAGGGCTTTTGCACAGCTAAGACTTGTGCGCCAGCTGCGACCATACCTCGCAAAGGTTGATTTGGCCGGGGTGGTCCATGCCTTGGTCACCTCTAGATTGGATTACTGTAATGCGCTCTACGTGGGGCTGCCCTTGAAAATGGCTCGGAAATTCCAACTGGTGCAACGGGCAGCGGCCAGGATGTTAACTGGCGCTCCCTACAGAGAGAGGTCAACCCTCCTGTTTAAGGAGCTCCATTGGCTGCCGTTTACCTACTGAACCAAAATCAGGTGCTTACCTACAAAGCCCTAAACGGTTTGGGACATGCCTGCCTGCGTGACAGCATCTCCGTTTATGAACCCACGCGCTCCCTTCATTCATCCGGAGAGGCCCTGCTCACAATCCCACCTGCGTCGCAGGCGCGTTTGGTGGGGACGAGGGACAGGGCCTTCTCTGTGGTTGCCCCACAAATTTGGAACACCCTCCCCAAAGACATTAGACTAGCACCCACGTTGGCAGTCTTTAGGAAGAACTTGAAGACCTGGCTATTCCGATGTGCCTTTCCAAAACAGGATAACCCCCAGCACTATGTCCCAGAAGCACATTATTAGAGTTTAAGACTCTCTGCACATTGCACTTGCCCAGAATTCCAACATACCACCTGTCACACCCAGCACTTTTTAACCTGTACCCATCACGGGCCTGGCCCTGGTATTTATTGTGTAATGGTGTAATGTTTTGTTATTGCTTATGTTTTTAATTTGCTTTGTATTGTATTGTTATTGTTTGCTGTTGTTGTATTGAGGCCTTGGCCTTTGTAAGCCGCATCGAGTCCCTAGCGGGGTACAAATAAAGTTTAATAATTAAAAAAAATGTTGCATTTGGTGATGTAGATGGGAAAGCACTTTAGCCATCTGGTGAGTAGGTATACAACCTCACACTATTGCTTAGCCTCAACGTTCTGTCATTGGAGTATACGTCCCCGTCCCCCCTTTTGTGGGAAAGCTTGATTCCACAACCCCTGTTTTTAATGAGCCCTCTTCCACAAATAACCTGCTTCTCCTTATCTCACTTGAGTTTTTAATCAGTTTTTAATTAACTTTCTTTTTATCATTACATGTAGCCCGCCCACTGTCATTGTGATTGTGTTTATTGTAATTTTATATTGTTATGTATTCATATGTGTTATGTAATTATGATGTTGTTGTTTACTGTTTGCGTTTTTGGTTTTATTCTGCTATAATTTGTTGTCTGGGCTTGGCCTCATGTAAGCCGCCCCGAGTCCCCAGCGGGGAGATGGTGGCGGGGTATAAATAAATATTATTATTATTATTATTATTATTATTATTATTATTATCTTCAGTAATAAGAAGGATGCCAAAAGGCTGGTTACTTACCCAGTAGTATAGGGCAGCCGTATCAATAGCAGGGCAGGTAAGCTGGCGTTGAGCCGCAGCTCCTGAAGGGTATTCTGATCCACATGGAGAGGCGAGATGCCCAGCTTGGCCTTCAAAAAGGCAGGGACAGCACTGGCAGCAAACCAGTCCACAGAAGGAAGCACCAAGGAAGAGGAGGCTGCACCTACCGCATTCTGTTGGGAAGCCAAGGGCGAAGAGTCAGAGCTGTTGTCAACAGGACATCAGGCCACAAAGTGATCATGAGCTTCCCTGTCCCTCGACAGTACATTATTTGTGCAAGAATGAGCAACCTATAGTTTTCCACATGCTAATGCTCATGAACCCTGACCAGCATAGTTGATCATCAAGTAACATGGGAGCTACAATCCAGTTCACAAGTTGCCCACCTGTCTTTTAGTACTACAGAATCAATTTGGCCCCTCTACTAATGGCAGTAATTCCAAGACACACTCCAAGAAATGTGAGCTTTCAAATGTACATTAATTCAGGAAAGCCTGGCCTACCTAGTTATAATTTTCAGTATTTCATTTTTAATTTATGTTGGTTTAACAGAAAAAAAACCTAGCAAAAGTAATCTTAGACTAACATACACACAGCAAATTCCAGAATAGACTAGATTTCTTGTTGTGTGTTTGTTCAATTCACCTCTTGGCCTGGGCACTGGTCTGTGAAGAACCAAATTTATTTATTTATTTACAGCATTTATATGCTGCCCTTCTCAGCCCGAAGGGGACTCAGAGCGGCTTACAATATATATTTTCACACAATATATTATATTATTAGCATAGTACAATATCAGTATTATACATTACTATACCATTATATTGTAATATTATTAGTAATATTAAATGTACTGTAAATATATAATTATAATTATAATATATTATTATTACTAGTATTATATTGTATTACATTATAATATTATAAATATTATATGTATATACAATATACTATTTTATATTACTAGTAAAGACAAGATGGAAATGTCTTCTGCTCCCTTCTGTCTTTGCTCCCATCACCACCCATCACCCAGGAAGTAAATAATAAATAAATTAATAGACGAAACATTTCAGAGACAGGTTGGAATAAAGATTGCTGCTGTTGTTGTTATATGCCTTTAAGTCACTTCTGACCTATGGAAACTCGATTATAGAGTTCCTTGGCAAGATTTGTGGGAGGGTTGCCTTTGTTTCCCTTTGAGGCTGAGAGAGTGCGATTTGCCCATGGTCACTCAATGGGTTTTCATGGTTGAGTGAGCACTGAATCCTGGTCTTTAAGTAGACCTCAACCTTCCTAATGTTATAACCTCTTAATACCATTCTTCATGTTGTGGTGACCCCCAACCATAAAAATATTTTTGTTGCTGCTTCATAGCTGTAATTTTGCTACTGTTACGAATCGTCATGTAAATATCTGATATGCAGGATGTATTTTCATTCACTGGACCAATTTTGGCACAATACCCAATACACCCAAATTTGAATACCTGGAGTGGGGCTTCATTTTGTCATTTGGAGGTTGTATAGTTCACCTATGATCAAAGAACATTCTGAACTCCACCAATGATGGAATTGAGCCAAACTTGGCACATGGAACTTCCATGACCAACAGAAAATACTGGAAGGGTTTGGTGGGCATTGGCCTTGAGTGTTGGAGTTGTAGTTCACCTACATCTAGAGAGCACTGTGGACTCAAACAATGATGGATCTGGACCAAACTTGGCACAAGCACTCAATACGCCCAAATATGAACACAGATGGAGTTTGGGGGAAATAGACCTTGACATTGTAGAGTTGTAGTTGCTGGGATGTATAGTTCACCTACAATCAAAGAGCATTCTGAACCCCACCAATGATAGAATTGGGCCAAACTTCCCACACAGAACCTCCATACCTTGAAGGGCCTCCCTCCAGCCTTGCACACTCTCCCTCATATGTGCACCATGCTGCCATGCACCAAGCATGCCTGTTATCCCCTCCCTGCTTGGAGCCTCAAAAGCAGCCCTCCCCCCCGGCTGCAAGGCTGGCCAATCACGATGGAGGAGGGCTATTGGTGGAAGGATTTGGCATCTGTTTCCAAAAAGTAAGAGAAGGACAGATTTTTAGCCTTCTCTGCCAAAGGAGTTCCTAAGACCATTGGGATTTCTGGGAGTTGTGGGCCAAAACACCCAGGGACCCACAGGTTCAGAACCACTGGACTAAAACAAAGAATCGAGAAGCTGTGCCAACTTGGCACTGATTTGAGGAATGGAAAAAGAATTCAAGCTGGCTAGGCAGAGTTTAAACCACAACTGGATTTCAAGTTCCTCTTCTGACATCCTCTTTTGACACGCAGGGCAGTGGTGTGATTCATATAAATGTATCAGACTTCCGTGGCTGGGGATGGTGGAATTAGTGACTTCTCCAACAAATATCATTATTTTTCATTCACTCACCTCTAGGTTGGGGAAGGCGCTGTCTGGCTTGTTTCCAAATACTCCTCCATATGCAGTGAAATCCTCAACACTGAGCTGGGAGAAAAATACAACTTTGTTTTAAACTCAGATTAGTACTGTTATGAAAGATCTAACTATGATCTTTTTGTCAGTTCCTGTGGCCAAGCAGAATGGAAATGGCCACCCTTACATAAACACACAAAGCTGGAAGAAAATGTAAAAAGTATCTAGTCCAGTGGTTCTCAACCTGTGGGTCCCCAGGTGTTTTGGCCTACTACTTCCAGAAATCCCAGCCAGTTTACCAGCTGTTAGGATTTCTGGGAGTTGAAGGCCATCTGGAGACCCACAGGTTGAGAACCACTGATGTAGTCTAAAAACTACCACATAGGAATACATACTGTAACTAAATTACTTTTGAAAGACAGTCAGCCAACAGTGTAAGGACTCCTTAAAAAGGAGAGGCAGTCTATTTTGCTATCAAATAGCCTTTATAGTAGGAAACTTCATCCTAATGGTCAGATGGAATCTCTCGGTTCATGTCTAGTCCCTTCAGAAGCAGAAAACAGAAGTTATATTCCTTCGGCCTATAGATATGGCAATCATCACTTTTTGATTTAAACAAGGATACTTATTTGAATAAAGATGTATATTTTAGTGGGTTGTTGTAGGTTTTTTTAGGTTATATGGCCATGTTCTAGAGGCATTCTCTCCTGACGTTTCGCCTGCATCTATGGCAAGCACCCTCAGAGGTAGTGAGGGCTGTTGGAACTAGGAAAATGGGTTTATATATCTGTGGAATGATCAGGGTGGGACATTTCTGCTTTTTAACTTTTATCGTTTTCAGTCCCATGATGCAGATTACCAATATCTAAAAGCAGCCATCTGAATAGTGGCTCTACCACATTAATACTTCCAGGATGATTAAAGCCAGGCCCAGGAACTGGGCTTCGGATCTCTTCACAACACTGACAGTAGCAAAGACACAGTGGTTTCCTTGCCCTGGTCATGTGAGCGAGAAGCCTCGTGACTTTTCTGTTATCACTTCCTCATTCCATTTAGCCCCGTGCTCTCTGGCTCTCCCTTTGCCAGGTCCTCAGCTGATTCAGGCAAATTGTATAGTGGTTTTCATTTAATTTTCCACTGTATAAAGGGCTTAGAGAAAAGTAGGTATGACGAAGGTTTCTCCCTAATCTAGTGAGACAGGGGAGTGGAAAGCATCTCCTGTTAAAAACAGACCCCACAAAATCTAGGGTCCCTATGGGCAATCTTTTATATTTATTTATTTATTTATTTATTTGCTGTATTTGTATACCGCCTTTCTCAGCCTATCGGTGACTTATAAAGGATAGCCCTCTCCCTCCACTTTGAGTCCCCCTAGGGGTGAGAAAAGCGGTATATAAATGCTGTAAATAATTAATAAATAAATAAATAATTGTTGGTGTCTTTTCAAAGTCTGAAAGGCTGTTGAGTCCAGGTCTGAGACTCCCTTTTGAGTTTCCCCAAGGTGGGGCCATCCACATATGACAAAATCCATCAGGCACAATCAGATCAACCATGGTGATTGGGGATGATGGGAAACGCTTAGGAGCTCCCGGTGGCACAGTGGGTTAAACCCCTGTACTGGCAGGACTGAAGACCGACAGGTTGCAGGTTCGAATCTGGGGAGAGCGTGGATGAGCTCCTTGTGTCAGCTCCAGCTCCTCATGAGGGGACATGAGAGAAGCCTCCCACAAGGATGGTAAAAACATCAAAACATCTGGGCGTCCCCTGGGCAACGTCTTTGCTGACGGCCAATTCTCTCACACCAGAAGCAACTTGGAGTTTCTCAAGTTGCTCCTGACACGACAAAAAAAATGGGAAAAGTTTGCACTGCATCACTCGTGGAGGACATCAGCTTGGGGAAGGCTGCCCCAGGTAGCTAAATCCATAGTGAAATAGATTAATACAACTGTGAAGAGACTCATCCCCTACTGTATGGACTGGAAATACTTCACCAGGGAATGATTGTCATGATTTATTTGGAGAGCAGAACTGCTCACTGAGGTTCATTCACAATTCAAAGGTATTGTAAGTGCTCAGTACAATATAATGCCTGGGATGGATGACTGCCTGAGGCCAATGGTCAATCCCCTCAGATCCCTCCCTAAACAGACCACAAAACCCCTGACTGGGCACAAAAACCATTGTGTCACTTCCTCCATCATTCTGAGAGGAACTGGAAAGGAAAACGGGGCATTCGATAGTACAGGGTCTTGAGGTGCTTATGTGATAAGTGTTTTCATATTTCTGTGTAATTTGGGGGCAAAAAATGATTAAAAAATTGTGCTAGTCTTTAAAAAGTGGGGGTTGATGGTTTGGGAAACCCGATGCAGAGTTACATGGGTCACAACTTAAAGAGTCCTGGGGCCAGAGGTGGACCACGAGCTATTTTGTGCTCACCTACAAAGCCCTAAACGGTTTGGGACCCGCCTACCTGCATGATCGCATCTCCATATATGAACCCACACGTTCCCTTTGAACATCTGGAGAGGCCCTGCTCACGATCCCACCTGCGTCGCAAGAGCGTTTGGTGGGGATGAGGGACAGGGCCTTCTCTGTGGTGGCCCCCCGACTCTGGAACTTTCTCCCCAAGGATATCAGACAAGCCTCAACGTTGGCAATCTTTAGGAAGAGCCTGAAGACCTGGCTGTTCCAGCGTGCCTTTCCAGATTAGGAAACTCCTGGCATCATGTCCCAAATGCACTTTGTTAGAAACTAGGATTGTCTGCACATTGCACCTACCTCCAAAAAACCTCTACATACCTACTGTCAAGTTCAGCACTTTTAAATTTTGTTCATTACATTTGGCCCGGCATTTAGATTTTAAATGCATCATGTGTCATTGTTTTTAGTGTTTTATTGTCTTTGCTTGATGTTTTATTATTTGCTTATGAGTTTTACTGTTATATTTGTATGTTGTTGTTTGTTGCGGCCTTGGCCTTTGTAAGCCGCATCGAGTCCTTCGGGAGATTTTGCAGGGTATAAATAAAGATAATAATAATAATAATAATAATGATAATAATAATATATACTCGAGTATAAGCCGACCCAAATATAAGCCGAGGCACCTAATTTTACCACAAAAACTGGGAAAATGTATTGACTCGAATATAAGCCGAGGGTGAGAAATGGAGCATTTACGGGTAAATTTCAAAATAAAAATAGATACCAATAAAATTATATTAATTTAGGCATCAGTAGGTTAAATGTTTTTGTATATTTACATAAAACTGTAATTCAAGATAAGACTGTCCAACTCTGATTGAACCATTATTCTAACCTTCTTCAATGTAAATATGCTTACATGTCCTCCAATAATAATAGAGTAAAATAATAATAATAGAGTAAAATAATAAACGTAATAATAATACAGTAAAATAATAAATGTAACAATAGAGTAAAATAATAAATGTAATAATAACAACAAAATAATAAATGTAATAATAATAACAACAAGAAAGTAAAATAATAAATAATATTGACTCGAGTATAAGCCACAGGAAACTTTTTTCAGCCTAAAAAAAGGACTGAAAAACTAGGGTTATACTTGAGTATATACAGTTTAAACCAAGGACCCGAAAACAAATACTCACTTTCTCCTGAAGGAACAGCAGCACATTATGAGGTCCGCTGTCTAGTGCCGAGTCCAGTAGTGCTGCAAGTTGAGTTTCTGTCACCACGTGCCCCTCATGTGGAATGGATGAAGGGGGCCACAAAGATCTGCTTCACGAAAGAGGAGTAAAGGAAAGGGATCAAAGGGGGGAGAAGAGCTAGGGAAGGCATATATTTCTGACAAAGATCTCTTATGCAGGTATGGTGGATATCTGAGATGTGAATAGGGCAGTGCATCTGCTCTGACCTTCAGCCAAAACTTTCAAGGAACTATCAAAGCTGCTGCTGTTACTCCCATTTCTTTTTTTAATTAATAATTTTATTGTATTATACGCACACAAATACGATCTATTGAAATACACAAGCATGTGGACAATTTCAACAGAAAGGAGGAAACCATGAAAATGAACAAAATCTGGCTACCAGTATTAAAAAACTCTAAAATTGCAATAGCACAACAACAGAGAGGAAGCAGTCAGGGATATCTAATTATCTCTCAACAAAAGTTTGCCCCAGGCACAGTCAGGCCATTGTATGCTAATCAAGGTGGTCAGTTGAAACATTCACACCTAGCTCCAGCAGAGAAGAGTCCTTTGTCTCACCCTGGTCATTCCACAGATATATAAACCCTTTTTCCTAGTTCCAATAGACCTCACTACCTCTGAGGATGCTTGCCATAGCTGCAGGCGAAACGTCAGGAGAGAATGCCTCTAGACCAGGGCCATATAGCCCAAAAAAAACCTACAACAACCCAGAAATATGATCATTTTGTTGGAATTTACATAGAAAGTGGGAGAACACTAAGTTTATAGGAAAGTAGGAAAATGTTTAAAAATAAATTGAAATAGGCAAAAAATGAAGAGGAAAAAATAACATACAAAAATACCTTAAAAATAGAAAAAAGCTAAATAAGAGATGAGAAAATCCTTTGAATTCCATTCTGTGTCTTCACCTATATTACGTAATTGCTTATTTATCAATTTTTTTGTTTATTTAATTTTTCATCTCTCTATAAACTCCTTTTTAATCATAGATAAGGAAAAAACAGAGATAAATGTATTAAAGATAAAAGAAACATAAACTGATAGGAAAAAAACCCCGCAAAAACACATTGCTAGATACTGTCTCTTCTCTTTCACATATTTCTCAAAGGACAACCAATCTGTTCCTTTTATTAGGCTTCCCGAGCTATTCTTCATGTCTTTAATTTTTTGTATTTTATTTATCCAATCGTATATTTCTGGAATTTTGTCTATTTTCCAAAGTTTTGCATGATATTCTTGCTGCAGTTGAGATGTAGGTAAATAAAATATCTTTATATTGTCGAAGGCTTTCATGGCTGGAATCACTCAGTTCTTGTGGGTTTTTTCGGGCTATATGGCCATGTTCTAGAGGCATTTCTCCTGACGTTTCGCCTGCATCTATGGCAAGACCTCACCTCTGAGGATGCGTCAGGAGAAATGCCTCTAGAACATGGCCATATAGCCCGAAAAAACCCACAAGAACTAAAATATCTTTATTTTGGTCCAAATTAGATCTGAGTCAGTAATATTTAGTAAGTAGTACTCTGGTTTTCTTGGGAATAATATTCCCAATATTGTATTGTCGAAGGCTTTCATGGCCGGGATACACTGGGTTGTTGTAAGTTTTTTCAGGCTATATGGCCATGTTCTAGAGGCATTCTCTCCTGACGTTTTGCCTGCATCTATGGCAAGCATCCTCAGAGGTAGTGAGGTCAGTTGGAACTAGGAAAATTGGTTTATATATCTGTGGAATGACCAGGGTGGGACAAAGAACTCTTGTCTGCTGGAGCTAGGTGTGAATGTTTCAACTGACCACCTTGATTAGCATTTGATAATCTGGAAGTGCCTGGAGCAATCTTTTGTCGAGAGGGACATCTAATCACCTCTCAACAAAAGATTGCTCCAGGCACCTCACTACCTCTGAGGATGCTTGCCATAGATGCAGGCGAAACGTCAGGAGAGAATGCCTCTAGATCATGGCCATATAGCCCGAAAAAACGTACAACAACCCAGTGATTCCGGCCATGAAAGCCTTCGACAATACATTTCCAATATTATTTTTTCATATTTGTATACATTAGTCCTAATTTTGGGGGGTGGCATACCATCTATGGAATATCTTGACTCCAATTTCTTTAAAGGTTCAGCTTCAGAGATACGGGCAGCAAAATAACCAGGCATTTTGTGCTCTCAGAAAGAAAGTTTTACTCTGAAAAACTCAGAAGAACTGCTCACACTGAAATCAATCTCAAAATGGGTTTCAGCAGATCTAAATACAAATACTACCAACGTCAGTTACACTTACAACAGGGTGGGCAAAAAGTGATCCCCAAAGTCTGTTTTGGTGGCCCTTGATACTCCAGAGTCACTGAATTACCCTTTTTTGTTTGGAACCCAAAGGGGGCTATTTTCCTCTTTTCAATAGTAATCTAACTTTTAAGTATATTGTAGCCCCATTGACATGGTTTGAAAATCCAATAATGGCAATTAGTGGGTCTTGTTTCAGATTATCGGGAAGAAAGAATCCTACTATTTTCTATGACTCTCCTTGACTAATTAAAAAACATAAGGGTAGAGGAGCACAATGAGTATTTCTGTTCTGTTTTTGACCACGAGGACAATTTTAATTTGACTTTCCATGTCAGATAGGGCCGAAACCCCAATTTGGCCACAGGAAACTACTATAGAGTTCCAACTCAACTATACAGTAAGAACAAATTATAGGGCTACAAGAAAGGATACCTTAAAGTAGTTATTTTAGAGCTCAGAAAGGACAAAAACAAAGAATATGAAGCAACGGGCCCTTCCACACAGTCATATAACCCAGAATATTAAGGAAGAATAACTCACAATACAGCTTTGAACTGGGCTTTCTGAGTCCACACTGCCATATATCCCAGTTCAAAGCAGATATTGTGGGATTCTATTCAGCTGTGTGGAAGGGGCCAACGTAAGTTTCCAATTTCTGGAACTCTTGAAATAAGGAAATGAAAGGCATGTGAGACAGCACAGAATTACACAATGCAAACCAGATGACATTTCTCTTCCCTTTCGAAATGCCAGAACATGTAGTTTACACAATGGAGCTCCATGTAAGAAAAAAATCAGAAAAATCTATATAAATAAAAATATAATGTTCGTTTGTGGTATTCACAGAACTCAAAAACCCCTGGACGAATTGACACAAAATTTGGACACAAGACACCGAAGAACCCAATGTATGTCCTTAACTCATTAAAACACTGATTTGGCCATTTGGGAGTTGTAGTTGCTGGGTTTTATAGTTCACCAACAATCAAAGAGCACTCTGAATCCCACCAACAATGAAATTGGGCCAGACTTGGAATATTGTGTCCAATTCTGGGCACCACAATTCAAGAGAGATATTGACAAGCTGGAATGTGTCCAGAGGAGGGCGACTAAAATGATCAAGGGTCTGGAAAACAAGCCCTATGAGGAGCGGCATGTTTAGCCTGAAGAAGAGAAGGCAGAGAGGAGATATGATAGCCATGTATAAATATGTGAGAGGAAGCCACAGAGAGGAGGGAGCAAGCTTGTTTTCTGCTTCCCTGGAGACTAGGTCGCGGAACAATGGCTTCAAACTACAAAAAAGGAGATTCTATCTGAACATGAGGAAGAACTTCCTGACTGTGAGAGCCGTTCAGCAGTGGAACTCTCTGCCCCGGAGTGTGGTGGAGGCTCCTTCCTTGGAGGCTTTTAAGCAGAGGCTGGATGGCCATCTGTCAGGGGTGATTTGAGTGCAATATTCCTGTTTCTTGGCAGGGGGTTGGACTGGATGGCTCATGAGGTCTCTTCCAACTCTTTGATTCTTTGATTCTTTGACTTAGCACAAAGGACTCCCATGACCAACAGAAAACACCAGAAGGGTTTGGTTGGCATTGACCTTGAGTTTGGGAGTACACCTACATTCAGAGAGCACCATGGAGTCAAACAATGGTGGATCTGGACCAAACTCTACACAAATACTAAATATGCCCAAATATGAACACTGGTGGAGTTTGGGGAAAATAGAATCTTGACATTTGAGAGTTGTAGTTGCTGGGATTTATAGTTCACCTACAATCACAGAGCATTCTGAACCCCACCAATGATAGAATTGGGCCAAACCTCCCACACAGAACCCCCATGTGGGCCACAGCAACGCATGGCAGGGGACGGCTAATAAAAATAATAAAAAGGAACATTTTCACAGAACAGAAAGTCAAACCATAATATTTGTTACCATAAGATGTAATGAATGGCTACAAAGTATGGATGGCTGAGAGCAGAATGTCAGGAAGGAGCTCAGCATAAAACTACATTCCTTATAGGTTGTCACAAATTTTGTCCCACCCTGAGAATCGGTGCATTTGCAAGAATGCATCCATCCACAACCTCTCCTTTCACACCTCCTTATTGGACTTTCTGACAAAGTTCAGTAAAGGTCTACATTCCTTGAAATGCCTACCCAGTCTTCTAACAGAAATACACATCTATATAAATAAAAATGTAATGTTCGTTAGTGGGATTAACGTCACTCAAAAACCACAGGGCGAACTGACACCAAATTTGGACACAATATGCCTATCAGGCCAACAAGAGACCATCACTCAAAAAAAAATTGATTTTGTCATTTGGGTGTTGTAGTTGCTGGGATTTATGGTTCACCTACAATCAAAGAGCACTCTGAACTCCACCAATCTATATAAATAAAAATGTACCGTTCGTTTATAGGGTTAACAGAACTCAAAAACCACTGGATGAATTGACACCAAATTTGGACACAAGACACCTAACAACCCAATGTATGTCCTTCGCTCAAAAAAATTGATTTTGTCATTTGGGAGTTGTAGTTGCTGGGATTTATAGTTCACCTACAATCAAAGAACATTGTGAACCCCAACAACGATTGAATTGAACCAAACTTGGCACACAGTTCTCCCATGACCAACAGAAAATACTGGAAGGGTTTGGTGGGCATTGACCTTGAGTTTTGAAGTTGTAGTTCACCTACATCCAGAGAGCACTGTGGACTCAAACAATGATGGATCTGGAACAAACTTTGCATGAATACTCAACATGCTCAAGTGTGAACACAAGTGGAGTTTGAGAAAAATAGACTTTGACATTTGGGAGTTGTATTTGCTGAGATTTATAGCTCACCTACAATCAAAGAGCATTCTGAAACCCACCAACGAGAAAATTGGGCCAAACTTTCCATACAGAACCTCCATGACCAACAGAAAATACTGTGGGTTGTTGTAGGTTTTTCCGGTGGTCTTCGGCGACCCTTCTCACCCCCTCACAACCCCCCCAGGGATCCCGACCCCCAAGTTGAGTAATGCTGCCGTAAGGCCATCCAGTCCAACTCCCTTCACCAGGACAAGAAAATCAAAGCCTTCCTGAGAAAGAGCCATCCAGCCCTAGATATAGATAAATAGATATGATTCACACACACACATGCCAGATATAGTATCAGAGATTTCAAAAGGACCTCTAAAGAAGGACAATGATATGTTACATGTTCCAGAGTAGGCAAACTAGACAATCTCCACATCAACACTGACAAGAAATACTGTTTGCCCATAAGCATAAAGAAATTATACATATTAGAAACCAACACTAGTTTCCAGGTCACCAGACTGGGCCACAGCAATCCATGGCAGGGGGCAGCTAGTTTGGTTATAAATTTGGAAAACCAAACATGTCCCATGTCAAAATATCTTGCAGTTCAGTCAGCTTCTCCTTCATCTTTGCTGTAACATGTTATTTAAGAATAGCATTTTTTTTTCTAAAGATGGATTCTCACTAGGTACATTGTGTTCCTACCTATCTTGTACAGAATCTGATAATTTCAGCAGATTCTGTAACTGGGTGGTTCTAGGTTTTTCCAGGCTATATGGCCATGTTCTAGAGGCATTTTCTCCTGACATTTCGCCTGCATCTATGGCAAGCATCCTCAGAGGTAGTGAGGTCTGTTGGAAGTAGGAAAATCAGTTTATATATTTATTTTTGTTTATTTTATTTCACAGTTTTGTATACCGAGCTTCTCAACCTCATCGAGAGCCATAAAAACATATACATTCATTAAAATATCATATATCACAAATTACAAAACAACTTTAAAAACACTAAATATAAAACTACAGTGGTCAGTCGTCCTAATAAGATGGATCTGTGGAATGACCAGGATAGAACAAAGGACTCTTGTCTGCTGGAGCTAGGTGTGAATGTTTCAACTGACCACCTTAATTAGCATTTGATGGCTTGGCAGTGCCTGGGGTAATCTTTTGTTGAGAGGTGATTAGATGTGCCTGATTGTTTACTCTCTGTTGTTTTGCTGTGGTAATTTTAGAGTTTTTTAATACTGGTAGCCAGATTTTGTTCATTTTCATGGTTTCCTCTTTTCTGTTGAAATTGTCCACATGCTTGCGGATTTCAATGGCTTCTCTGTGTAGTCTGACATGGTGGTTGTGAGAGCAGACAAGAGTCCTTTGTCCCACCCTGGTCATTCCACAGATATATAAACTTTACTTTATTTTCCAGACTGGGCCACAGCAACGCGTGGCAGGGGATGGCTAGTCTATATAAATAAAAGTGTAATGTTCGTTTGTGGGATTAACAGAACTCAAAAACCACTGGACGAATTGACACAAAATTGACACCTATCAGGCCAACGAGTGACCATCACTCATAAAAACACTGTAAAACACAGCAGAAAAGGCTTTAAAAGCCAAATATATATATAAAACATCAAAATGCATGTGCAAAACCACACATATGTGCAAATACACATATATCCACAAATATATAAGGTAAAGGTTTTCCCCTGACATTAAGTCCAGTCATGTCAAACTCTGTGGTGTGCTGCTCCTCTTCATTTCCAAGCCGAAGACCCGGCGTGGTCCGTAGACACCTCCAAGGTCATGTGGCCAGCATGAGCGCTGTTGCCTTCCCATCAGAGTGGTACCTACTGATCTACTCACATTTGCATGTTTTCAAACTAAGTTGCTCCAGGCACAGTCAGCCCATTGTATGCTAATCAAGGTGGTCAGTTGAAACATTCACACCTAGCTCCAGCAGACAAGAGTCCTTTGTCTCACCCTGGTCATTCCACAGATATATAAACCCTTTTTCCTAGTTCCAACAGACCTCACTACCTCTGAGGATGCTTGCCATAGATGCAGGCGAAACATCAGGAGAGAATGCCTCTAGACCAGGGGTCCACAAACTTTTTAAGCAGAGGGCCAGGTCACAGTCCCTCAAACTGTTGGAGGGCTGGATTATAATTTGAAAAATAAAACATGAATTCCTGTGCACGCTGCACATATCTTATTTGTAATGTAAAAAACATTTAAAAACAATAAAATAATTAAAATGAGGAACAATGTTAACAAATATAAATCTATTAGTATTTCAATGGGAAGTGTGGGCCTGCTTTTGGCTGATGAGATAGGATTGTTGTTGTTGTTATGTGCTTTCAAGTCGCTTCAGACTTAGGTTGACCCTGAGCGAGAGCCGGGTAAATGACCTTGGAGGGCCGCATCTGGCCCCCGGGCCTTAGTTTGAGGACCCCTGCTCTAGAACATGGCCATACAGCCCGAAAAAACCTACAACAACCCAGTGATTCCGGCCATGAAAGCCTTCGACAATACAAGTTCACAGAAGCTGGGGCTAACAGCATGAGCTCACCCTGCTTCCCGAATTCAAACCTGTAATATTTGGTAAGGAAGTTCAGCAGCTCAGCAGTTTAACCCACTGCACACACATATATACACACACAAAACACATAGACACAAAATGGGTCACAGCAACGCGTGGCAGGGGACAGCTAGTAAATAATATAGCCCTTCATAACCAGAAGGGCTGCCCTTCAGCTCTGAGGCCCCTTCTACACTGACATATAAAATCCAATTGTTTGCTTTGAACCGGATTATATGGCAGTGTAGACTCAGATAATCAAGTTCAAGGCAGATAATGTGGATTATCTGTTTTGATAATCTGGATTATATGGCAGTGCAGAAGGGGCCTGGGAGCAATGATGGAAAAACGCCATTTAATTCAAGATGAAGTAAACATTTCACCAAAATCAAGCCAGTGCATGCTGTACAGAGAGAAGGGCTTCAGTGCCTCGCCAAACGACAACTCCCACCATCCCACAGCACGGAGCGGTGTCGAACTGCGTTAATTCTACAGTGTAGACGCACTCCAGACAGCCCTTTGCTGTCTCATTCCTGCAAGGTAGTCCAGAGGCCCGCGTACCTGTGGCTGGACCAGGCCAGCAAGGGCACCTGTCCTGTCTGCGCCGCCGCCAGGCCCAGAAGCAAGAACAGCCAAAACCCAGCAAACACCCGCAACGCCATCTTTCTTCCCTCTCTGCTCCTTTCACCGCTGCTTCCCTTCGCCTGCTCTCCCGGCGCGTCACAGCCAATCAGAACGGGAGGAGGATATTGGTTCCAAAAGGCAGCCAATAGGGACGCGAAGTAGGATCAGCCGCAGCCAATAGAAACCTCCTTCCTATCGCCTATGATTTCCTTCTCCTTCGTAGGAGGTTCCTCGCCTTCCAGAGGCCTTTGGTGCTCCAGAGGTTTGGACTTCAGCTCCCAGAAGCCTCAGCCATTGTGGCCACTGGCGTGGGATTATGGGAGTTGAAGTCCAAAATACCTGGAGGGCCACAGCTTGAGAACCAGTGCCATGGATGACTAACTGCTTGGGCCAAGGTTCAAGTCTCTCTCCAGCCATGGAGCCCAGTGGGTGACCTTGTCCTTTAGCCTCACTTCCTTGAAAGAACTGCTGGGAAAAGGAAAGGAAAAGAAGGTAAAGAGTGCATAGAGTTCCACCTTGTCTCCTGTGCTATGCTAATAATATAATATAATATAATATAATATAATATAATATAATATAATATAATTTATATACATATAATATTAATATTATAATGTAATGCAATATAATACTAATGATAATAATAATATGATACTAGGACGTTAAGATCGCCTGGGGAGGCCCTGCTCTCGGTCCCGTCTGCGTCACAAGTACATCTGGCGCTGGGATGAAAGACAGGGCCTTCTCAGTAGTGGCCCCTCAGCTGTGGAACGCCCATCATATTATTATTATGATTAGTATTATATTGCATTACATTATAATATTATTTGGTTAGACCACACCTGGAATATTGTGTCCAATTCTGGGCACCACAATTCAAGAGAGATATTGACAAGCTGGAATGTGTCCAGAGGAGGGTGACTAAAATGATCAAGGATCTGGAGAACAAGCCCTATGAGGAGCGGCTTAAGGAGCTGGGCATGTTTAACCTGAAGAAGAGAAGGCTGAGAGGGGATATGATAGCCATGTATAAATATGTGAGGAAGCCACGGGGAGGAGGGAGCAAGCTTGTTTTCTGCTTCCTTGGAGACTAGGGCAAGGAACAAAGGCTTCAAACTACA
The DNA here is from genome assembly GCF_037176765.1 of Anolis sagrei. Taxonomy (NCBI): domain Eukaryota; kingdom Metazoa; phylum Chordata; class Lepidosauria; order Squamata; family Anolidae; genus Anolis; species Anolis sagrei. Next base: position 174,432,839 of record NC_090022.1, read on the forward strand.
AGAGAAGAGATTCCATCTGAACATGAGGAAGAACTTCCTGACTGTGAGAGCCGTTCAGCAGTGGAACTCTCTGCCCCGAAGTGTGATGGAGGCTCCTTCTTTGGAAGCTTTTAAACAGAGGCTTGATGGCCATCTGTCAGGGGTGATTTGAATGCAATATTCCTGCTTCTTGGCAGGGGGTTGGCCCATGAGGTCTCTTCCAACTCTTTGATTCTATGATTCTATGATAATATTTTTTTTGTCGTGTCAAGACTTTCGGTATATATTTCAGATTTCAATATTAATGTCAAAAATACATAGTATGATTTTACATAGGATTTGTGCTACATTAGAACAGTCAAGACAAATATCACTTAAGTAAAATAACATTAAATATTAAATAACCAGAAAAATAAAATAAGGTGTAAACACTAAACTTCTGGTGTGAGAGAATTGGCATCTGCAAGGATGTTGCCTAGGGGACGCCCGGATGATCTGACGTTTTTATCATCCTTGTGGGAGGCTTCTCTCATGAACCCCCGCATGAGGAGCTGGAGCTGATAGAGGGAGCTCATCCACCTGGGAAAAATCTCCTGCTGAGAGGTGTTAAGCTGTGCCTGGTTGTTTCCTCTCTGCTTCATTAGCATTTGAAGGCCTGCCTGAGCCTGGGAAATCTCCTGTTGAGAGGTGTTAAGCTGTGCCTGGTTGTTTCCTCACTGCTGTTTTTGCTGTTGTAATTTTAGAGTTTTTTTTAGAGTTTTTTTTTACACCTCTCAGCAGGAGATTTTTCCCAGGCTCAGGCAGGCCTTCAAATGCTAATGAAGGTTGAAACATTCACACCTAGCTCTAGCAAGGAAGAGCTCTTTGCCCCACCCCAGCCATTCCACAGATATATAAACCCATTGTCCTATTTCCAGCAGACCTCACCTCTGAGGATGCTTGCCATAGATGCAGGCGAAACGTCAGGAGAAATGCCTCTAGAACATGGCCCTATAGCCCGAAAAAACCCACAAGAACCTAATGACGATAATGTAATGGAAAACGGACTATGGATAGCTTTCCGATTGTTGTGTTCACTGAATTCATTTTTAGACAAGGCTAGACAGCCAGTATTATTGGATTGTTTATCATTGTACTTTTTTATTTTAGACTAATTTTGTAATCAATTTACTGTGTTTTATATGTATTACAGTATGTATTATATAGATGTAATGGCATCGAATTGTGCCTGATGTAAGCTTCCCTGAGTCCCCCCTTCCCCTGGGGGTTGAGAAGGGTGGGTTACAAATGTTTGAAATAAATAAATAAATAAATAAATAAATCCATGATATTGTTACCTTACTTCAAGTCAACCCTCCTGGCAAGATTTATTCAGTGGAAATGTGGGCATTGCCTCCCCTCTAAGGCTGAGAGAGTGTGACTTGGCCAAGGTCATCCCATAAGTTTCCAAGGTCTCCCAGAGTCGTAGCCTAACACTCAACTCCTTCCATGTTGCCTTGACTAGGTTTTGTTTTTCTCTTGTGGTGTAATTTGAAAGTGGTGTTGCTTTAAGAAGATACTGCTGTTATGTGATTTCAGCTGCCACGAAATCGCAGGTTCGGAAGCCCACCGCGCCTCGCTACTCCAGAAGGCCAGATCAGGACATGGACAGGTTAGAAAGCAAAAGCGTAGGTTTTTATCCTTCCTGGCCAGAAAGGATGTCGGTGGAGAAAAGCACTCCAAAGTACTAACATAACACAATGGAAAATACAAAACATTTTTATTTACTGTGACAGTGATTCAGAAAACCCACGCCAGCTCCTGATTGGCTGAGAAACTGTCCAGCTAGGATCCGTGCGCTGAGTGGCTGAGAACTCCGTGGAGTGCCTTTGCCAATTGGTTCTTTGTATGGCAGGAAATTCGATAAACCATCACTGGGTTATTTTGAAGTGTCAGTCCTTTCAATGGTCCACCCCTGAGAGGAATGGTTTTTGAAAGGAATGCGGTGTGGCAATATACAAAAGAGTTTGTGATACCCATTAAGCAATTCCCAAACTCTTTTCTATATTGCCACACCGCATTCCTTATAATCGCCCTCCTCTCAGGTTCTGGTGGGTACAACAGGGTGAGTCCAGTATACACAATGGATACTTGAGTGTGATAACAATTTCAATAGGTAAAGCAGACTTGCGGCATGGGTGCCGGATCCCCCATCTCATCAATGGGACGTGAGAGATTAGTTGTGAGAGATTATAGAGATTGAGACAGGGATCCTGGGTGCAACTGGACAACATTCCAAAGGTGATTATGTAACAAAGGTTAAGGAAAAACAAAAGACGAAGGCATTTGAGTCTCGCAGAGCTGTGGTTATAATTTTTTATAATTTTGTATAATCCATATTGGTGTGTGTCTCATTTCTCCATAACACTGCCTTTCTGGCAAAGGTGTTCGATTTTGTAATGCTAAATTTTGTAATGTAGACTTTGTATGCCAAACATTTGTCTGCAGTGTTATAAGCATTGCAATTTTTATTACAATTTCTGAGAAATAAATGTCATTTGTAAAAGATATTTCTGCAAAATATAGCAGGGATTATTCCCCTAAAAGGTATTCCACAGACCAATGATGGGAAGCATCTAGCTTTCCGGACACTGTTGAATCGCAGTTCCCATTAGTCACAGATACTATAGCTTTTAATAGGGAATATTGGAATAGTAACTCCATAGCATTTGTAGGACAACATATTCCAAATTTTTAAAATCATGGATTGTTATCCACATTGTGGAGGGCTTACCATAATTAAAATATATATATCACACACACCCCCACCCCCAAATCACCAAAGGAAAACCTTTTATATAGGGAAAACCATTATACTTCGCCATTGTATAATTGGATGAATGCATTCAGAGTTTGATGTCCAAAGAATACCCTGGAACCAAATCTCAGCAGATACGATATGCTAATAGTAGTGTATCTCAAGAGCTGACTCCTATTATGAAGATAACATCCCAGCAAAATTTGACAGTTATGTGTCCTTTTCAAAGTGACAATCACCAGAGTTGAGTAATTCCATGTCTTAAATGAAAAGTGACAATTGTTGATGTCCAGGTGGTTTTGGTCAACAGCTCCCTTCAGTCCTTGGAAGCACAGCCAGTCATGAGGCTTATGGGAATTCCGGTTCAGTGCTACAGTGCTGACACACACAATTTTTTTAAAGGAATTATTGTTCTGGCAGATTTTGATTGGCATTAAATGCCTCTTACGCTGAAGCAGCGAATTCTTTACAGCTCTGTATTGTCGAAGGCTTTCATAGCCGGAATCACTGGTTTGTTGTAGGTTTTTTCGAGCTATATGGCCATGTTCTAGAGCAGTGGTTCTCAACCTGGGGTCCCCAGATGTTTTTGGCCATCAACTCCCAGAAATCCTAACAGCTAGTAAACTGGCTGGGATTTCTGGGAGTTTTAGGCCAAAAACATCTGGGGACCCCAGGTTGAGAACCACTGTTCTAGAGGCATTCTCTCCTGATGTTTCACCTGCATCTATGGCAAGCATCCTCAGAGATAGTGAGGTCTGTTGGAACTAGGAAAAGGGGTTTATATATCTGTGGAATGACCAGGGTCTTTACAGCTCTGTTGAACTGTGCATCAGTATGCATAGTGAAATCAGTTTCTTATACCATAATTTACAGCTATTTTAAAATGTGTAGTTGCATTTAGTTCTATGATACAAATTGTATTCCTCTCTAGCTATTGCTAGGCTGGCTTGTCTAGAGGTCTTGCCAACGTATGCAGTGAAGTGGAATGCGGGGGGTTGCAATCTAACAACATCTGGAAAGTCACACAATCCCTACACAGTGGATTTAGTTAGATTTAGGGCATGTTTTTCTATTAAGAATATTTGACATACTTGTATTTTAGGAGCCACGGTGGTGCAGTGGGATAAACCCTTGTGCCGACTAAACTGCTGCCCTGAAGGTCAGTGATTCGAATCCGTGAGATGGGGTGAGCTCCTGTCTGTCAGCTCCAGCTTCCCATGCGGGGACATGAGAGAGGCCTCTCACAGGATGGTAAAACATCCAAGTGTCTCCTGGGCAACATCCTTGCAGACAACCAATTATCTCACACCAGAAGTGACTTGCAGTTTCTCAAGTCACTTATTATTATTATTATTATTATTATTATTATTAACTGTATTTGTACCCCGCTAGCATCTCCCGAAGGACTCGATGTGGCTTACACAGGCCAAGGCCTCAATAAAACAACAGCATAACAAAAACACATAACTTAAAGCAAATCAAACAATAAAACAATAGCAGTAAACAATAAAAACAATACACCATAACATAATAAAACTAGGGCCGGGCCGAATGTAATGGGTACAGATTAAAAAGTGCTGGGTGTGACAGGTGGATGTAGGATTTTAGGGTAAGTGCAATGTGCAGATTATCTTAAAACTCTGATAAAGTGCTTCTGGGACATATTGCTGGAGTTCCTATTCTGGAAAGGCACATCGGAACAGCCAGGTCTTCAAACTCTTCCTAAAGACTGTCAACGTTGGGGCTTGTCTGATGTCTTTGGGGAGGGTGTTCCAAAGTTGGGGGGCTACCACAGAAAAGGCCCTGTCCCTCGTCCCCACCAAACATGCTTGCGATGCAGGTGGGATCGCGAGTAGGGCCTCTCCGGATTTTTTTTTTTGTCGTGTCAGGAGTGACTTGAGAAACTGCAAGTCGCTTCTGGTGTGAGAGAATTAGCTGTCTGCAAGGACGTTGCCCAGGGGATGCCCGGATGATTTGATGTTTTTATCCTTGTGGGAGGCTTCTCTTATGCCCCCGCATGAAGAGCTGGAGCTGATAGAGGGAGCTCATCTGCATCTCCCCGGATTCGAACCTGCGACCTGTTGGTCTTCAGTCCTGCTGGCACAGGGGTTTAACCCACTGCGCCACCGGGGTCTCCGCCTCTCCAGATGAGCGAAGAGAACGTGTGGGTTCATATACGGAGATGCGGTCACGCAGGTAGGCAGGTCCCAAACGGTTTAGGGCTTTGTAGGTGAGCACCTGCACCTTGAATTGGGCCCGGAAAATGAACGGCAGCCAATGGAGCTCCTTAAACAGGAGGGTTGACCTCTCTCTGTAGGGAGCACCAGTTAACATCCTGGCCGCCGCTCGTTGGACCAGCTGAAATTTCCGAGCTGTTTTCAAGGGCAGCCCCACGTAGAGCGCATTACAGTAATCCAATCTAGAGATGACCAAGGCATGGACCACCCCGGCCAGATCAGCCTTTGCAAGGTACGGTCGCAGTTAGCACACGAGTCTCAATTGTGCAAAATCCCTCCCGGACACCGCCAACGCCTGAGCCTCAAGCGTAAGCGATGAATCCAAGAGGACTCCCAAACTGCGGACCTGTGACTTCAGGGGAAGTGTAACCCCGTCCAGCACAGGTTGCCACCCTATACCCCGATCCGGTTTACGATCGACCAGGAGGACCACTTCTGACTTTCTTTTCAGCTGGTTGGCACAGGATGGACAGCTAGAAAAACAGAAGGCATCTATCGTTGCATATTCATCTTTCTGAAAAGGTAGTGCAAAAGCCATCTTGCACCTTGGCCCAAATCTCCTGCCCATCCCTCATCACCATAGAAATAAGCACAGACAAAGGCTAGGGATTGGACACGTTTATTGGAAAAGTCTGAAGTATAAAAGCCACCTACAGATCAATAGTTTATCTACAAAAAGAACTCTATCCCTCTTGCCCACAAGCAAGGGAGGCTGGTGCAAATAGGCAACATTGCTGGGAGAGGGCAGGGTCCGCCTTTAACCTCTCCCCCATCCCACAACTTCTCCCGCTTTTTGTACATACCTCATCAAGAGTCTCTACGTTTCAGAAATGCTACATTCTGGCAATAGAGAACTTCACTTACAACAACACTTCTGAGTCCTTCCCATCTCCATTGGGATACAGGCACAATCAAGAGGGCACCCAATGGAGTACAAGGCTCCACGTAATACGCAGGGAGCCTTCATCCGGTGCTCCTCATGCACTGCCAATACAGTTGTGGTATTGGGAAGCACGGGTGGCGAGTGGAAAAGTGGGAAGGTTTCACTCAAGAGCTAAGGTTAGAGGCTGTCCATGGAGGAACTTCATTCTCCATCATGCTCCAGGACTGCCCGTTCCGTGTTTCAGTAGGAAGGACTCCAAGGCCTATCGTCATCCCATTTCTAGTCTTGCAGCTTGAAGGTCTGATGTAGCCTCTCAGCCTGGTCCCTCAGCGTCTGGATCTCGTCCTGAATGAAATCCGTCAAGGCTTTGCGCATCTCCATCTGCAAGAAGAAGCAGCTATTACAAAACATTGTTGTTTTTTTTCGTGTCAGGAGCGACTTGAGAAACTTCTGGTGTGAGAGAATCGGCCATCTGCAAGGACATTGCCTAGGGGACGCCCAGGTGTTTTACCATTTTGTGGGAGGCTTCTCACATGGGAAGCTAGAGCTGACAGATGGGAGCTCACCCCCACATGGTACCCAGATTCAAACAGCCAACCTTTCGATCAGCAGTCCTACTGATACAATATAGTATGGACAGAGCTCTGCTTTCTACCTCCAATACACAAAAATATACCAATTAAGATATCAGCCATGTACACAAATGAACAGAACTAAGGCAGCTTATGAAAAAGTGGGGCGGCCCCGAATACACTTTTTGTATCCTGATTTATTGTTGAGTCACTAAACCAGATTGGTGAACAAAGAACACATGCCTCCAGATAATTTTGAGAGAAGCACCAGGAACAAAAGGCACAAACATAATAATAATAATAATAATAATAATAATAATAATAATAATAGTAATGTGGAGCCCCCGGTGGCACAGTGGGTTAAACCCCTGTGCTGGCAGGACTGAAGACTGACAAGTCGCAGGTTCAAATCCGGGGAGAGGCAGATGAGCTCCCTCTATCAACTCCAGCTTCTCATGCGGGGACATGAGAGAAGCCTCCCACAAGAATGACAAAACATCAAAATTATCTGGGCGTCCCCTGGGTAACGTCCTTGCAGACAGCCAATTCTCTCACACCAGAAGTAACTTGCAGTTTCTCAGATCGCTCCTGACACGAGAAATAATAATAATAATAATAATAATAATAATAAATTTTGTCGTGTCAGGAACATCCTGTTGTGAGAGAATTGGCCGTCTGCAAGGACGTTGCCCAGGGGACGCCCAGATGATTTTTGATGTTTTCATCATCCTTGTGGGAGGCTTCTCTCATGTCCCCGCATAAGAAGCTGGAGCTGATAGAGGGAGCTCATCCGCCTCTCCCCGGATTCGAACCTGCAACCTGTCGGTCTTCAGTCCTGCCGGCACAGGGGTTTAACCACTGCACCACCGGGGGCTCCCAATAATAATAATAACAATAATAATAATAATAACCTTGATTTATTCCCCGCCACCATCTCCCGATGGGGACTTGGAGCGGCTTACATGAGGCCAAGCCTGGACAACAATTTTCCCTTGACTCAGTGGGAAAGTTTAATAGTTATTCATCATGGAAAATGTCTTCTTTCGCTAGAGCTCCACCCAGGAGAAGATGAAAGCTTCAAATTAACCCAACTCAAATGGCCCTCCTTCACAGCAGAGTTCTTCAATCACCCCAGTGTCTCCCCAATGTACTCACCGCTGACTTGTTCTCTGCCCGGAGCCGCTCTAGCAAAGGCCGGCAACTGAATGGTTTCCCAATTAATACAGTGATTTTCTGTAACAAGAACTACTATTAGAAAAACCGGAGGACATTTCCTTATTTTCTATAGTTTCTCAGCTTTCTCCCAGGCTGGAATCTCTTGGCTATTTCCTCCTGCAGTGCCAGTCATGGCACATCCTACCCATTTAAAAATACTCACCTGTCCAAAACGGGGCACATAAGGGGGTTCATTGGGCAGTACGTCATTCATCCCTAGAGAAAAGGGAAAACCACATTAAATGATCAGTTGGCTTCATAACAATGATCACACGAGGAACTCAGAGCGTTTCCATGTTGGTAGATAGCACAGAAGTATCTCCAAGCTCTTCACTAATGTGCCTACACCTCAGTCAGAAAAGTGTCACTGGGGAGCATGTACATCAAAGGCCCCTGTATCCATGGAACCCATATCCACGGTTTCATTTACCTACATCCAGAGAAAGAACAGTCTCTCTAGGAATATGCTAGGTTCTCCAAGTGATTCCATGGTATATTTCTTCTTGGTAGTTACTATGGAGTTCTGTTGCAAATTCCTAGAATAAATACCTTCCTAGGTCTCTCTATGCCAGTGACTTCCAGCTGACTTACCTGACTTCCAGCTCCAGCATACTGTAGAGTTGTGTTGGAGAGCATAGAGCAGTGGTTCTCAACCTGGGGTCCCCAGATGTTTTTGGCCTACAACTCCCAGAAATCCCAGCCAGTTTACCAGCTGTTGGGATTTCTGGGAGTTGAAGGCTAAAAACATCTGGGGACCCTATAGGTTGAGATCCACTGCTCTATGCTCTCCAACACAACTCTACAGTATGCTGGAGCTGGAAGTTAGGTAATTTAATGCCATTTGTCCTATCTGTGTTTTCTGTGACCTAGGTAGGATCATATCTCCTGTGAATACGGATGATTCAATGTACAGCATCTAAGGGCAAACTCTCACACTTACGATGATAGCTCTACAAACATTATAGTATCATTATCACTGTCGTCATAATCCTGTACTCTGAGAATGAAGGCAAGAAGGTCTCATATTGGGAGGAAGGTGGAAAATAAGTCAAATAGATAAATAAAGTGAAGAACAGTATCAATAATAATAATCTATGTAAATAAAAATGTAATGTTCGTTTGTGCTATTCACAGAACTCAGAAACCACTGGGGCAATTGACACCAAATTTGGACACTATGTGCCTAACAACCCAATGTATGTTCTACACTAACAAAAACCAAAAGCAGAAAGGACTTCTAAACTGCATGTCCACAAAGGGGAAACTGCATGTCTACAGAGACCCATGGCCACGCCCTCTCCTCCTCCTTGCGGGGAAACAGCCGGCCGTTAAAGCCAGGCGCACGTGCACGGCCACACACACACAAGCGAGTGGAGTGGAGGAGGTGGAGGCAGTCTCCTCTTCCTCCTTTCCCTATTGGAAGAGGAAAGGGCGGATGAGTGCCAGCAGGAGCAACCGAGCAAGGAAGAAGGGGAGGGGGAGGGGGAGGAGGAAGAGGCGGCGAGGAAGGTCCATGGTGCTTGAATGAAGGACCTTCCTTCTCTCTCTCTCCCTTCCCTTCTTTCCTCCCTTCCCTTCCTTCTTTTCTTTCCTTTTCTTATTTCCTTCTCCTTCCTTTCCTTCTTTCCCTCCTTCCCTTCCTTCCTGTCCTTCCTTCTTCCTTTCCTTCTTTTCCTTCCTCCTTCCCTTTCCTTCTTCTTTCCCTTTCTTCATTTCCTTCCCCTTCATTTCCTTCCCTCTCTCCTTTCTTCATCCCCCTCTTTTCTTTCCCTCCTTCCTTTCTCCTTCCTTCCTTCTCCTCCCTCCCTCCCTGTCCCTCCTTTCTTTTCCTTCCTTCCTGTCCCTCCTTCCTTCCTTCTTCCTTTCCTTCTTTCTATGTAAGATATAAATACAATATTAAATGGAAGGGACAATCAAGAAGTAACGAGAGAAGGAGTGAAAGAGGGAAGGAAGAAAGGAGAGAAGGAGGGAGGGAAAGAAGGAAAGAAAGAAAGATAGAGAAGCAAGAAAAGAGAGAAGGAAATAAAAAAGTGAAAGGAAAAAGAGACGAAAGGAAGGAGAGAAGGAACGAAAGATAGGGAAGGAAGGAACCAAAGAGCAAATAAAGGGAGAAAAGAAACAGGTAGAGATGGAAGAAAGATGAGAGATAGGGAAAGAAAAAGAGGAAAGGAAGGAAAGAGGGAAGGGAGGAGAGAAAGTGGGAGGGAAGGTTGGCCACAGCAATGTGTGGTGGGTACAGCTAGTAATAATAATAATAATATAATAATAAACTTTATTTATACCCCGCCACCACATGGAACTTGGGGCAGCTAACATGAGGCCAAGCCCGAAAATACAATACAGCAAAATAAAGCACAAAAATGCAAACAACAAAAAACAAAAATTACATCACAATAAAATACATACAATAACAAAAGAGAGTAAACAGGAAAATAACATAATATAAAATCGAACACAATGGGCGGGCCACATGGACAAGGTAAAATGATAAAACCCTGGATGAGGTAGGAGTAGAAAAAGTGCATTTGAGAGGAGCCCAAAAGGATGAATGGTGGGGTTAGGCTTTCAATTTAGGATGGGAGAAAGTGCATCATAGGGGCAACACTGTAGGTAGGTGGACTGTAGGTGGACTGTGTCCTATCCCAAGTGAGAATAAGAAAGTCTCTCAGAACTCTTTCCCACTTCCTGCATTTCAATAATCTCATCAAACCACTTGAAAAACAAATGGTGATTTGACAAACACAATGAACAGCTTTACTTGTAGCAACTTCTGCCTGCCTTCCTTATACATCAGTGGTTCTCAACCTGTGGGTCACCAGATGTTTTGGCCTTCACCTCCCAGAAATCCTAACAGCTGGTAAACTGGCTGGGAGTTCTGGAAGTTGTAAGCCAAAAACATCTGGGGACCCGCAGGTTGAGAACCATTGTTATACATCTTTTTGGTAACTGTCTTTGCTTTCAGGCCTACATCAGTTCTGGCTCAGAGAAGAGGTCCCTGACAAAAGGAATGCTTCACATTGAATATGACAATTTGACCACCCAATCCCTCACAACTGACGTGTTGGCAGCCACAGCTCTGTTCAAGCCCATAACCCACAAGATGGCCATTCTCAGTGGTATTCTCAAAATAAAATCATTTGCAATTGTGACACAGAACTTCAGCTACTGATGTGGTATTCTTTACTCTTGCTTTTGGTTCATTTTTGTACTTCTACTTAGCCGATACTACTTGAAAAACAGATATATATCTTTGTTTATATTTTGTGATATTTTCAAAATGAATCTGATTTTAAAATATTGTAATCCACATCCACCACTTATGGCAATGGCTCATGTGCCTACTGTTGAATTTTGCTCCTCTCCTGTCCCCTCCCCTGATTCAAGTCTCACCTACATGCCAGAGTGGCACTATTATAGGATGGAGGCGGCACTCAGCTAGAAGGCGTCCAACGCCTGGAAGGAAAAAGAGGAAGTGGAATTAGAGAGGACAAGAATACCCCAGAAGATTCTCCCCTCCTCCTCCTTATCATCATCAAAGAGATACTCACCCCACTTAAAGCGCATGAACTCCTGAGTCATGTTCACTTTGCCTACAAAAAGATGTTGAGAGAAAAATTAGAGAACTGCAGGATGGCTTTGCCTGTGATATTTTACCAGACGCACATTTACAACTAGCTTTTTAAAAACCTTTGCATCTTTTCCCCAAAATTTTAGGACCTTTCCACACAGCCATTTATCCCAGAATATCAAGGCAGAAAATCCCACATTATCTGAGTGTGAATTCAGATAACACAGTTCAAAACAGATATTGTGGGATTTTCAGAAAATCCCACATTATCTGAGTGTGAATTCAGATAACACAGTTCAAAACAGATATTGTGGGATTTTCTACCTTGATATTCATAGAATCATAGAATCAAAGAGTTGGAAGAGACCTCATGGGCCATCCAGGCCATCCCCCTGCCAAGAAGCAGGAATATTGCATTCAAAGCACCCCTGACAGATGGCCATCCAGCCTCTGTTTAAAAGCTTCCAAAGGAGCCTCCACCACACTCCGGGGCAGAGAGTTCCACTGCTGAATGGCTCTCACAGTCAGGAAGGGATAAAGGGCTGTATGGAAGGGCCCTGATACTACTTTTAAAATTGTATCATTTTATCACAGCTATGAGCTGCCTAGAGCTCCACTTTGGAATAAAAGCGGCATAGATAGATAAATAAATAAAGCATGTCTACTTACCTTCTGGGAATACATGCACCCAATCCCCATTGTTGAGCTTTTCAAGTATGTAATCCATGCCTTTCTGGTAGACTCCATCTCCTGCAAAGAGAACAAATGAGAGCTGTTCAGCAGTGGAACTCTCTGCCCCAGAGTGTGGTGGAGGCTCCTTTGGAGACTTTTAAATAGAAGCTGGATGGCCATCTGCCAGGGGTGCTTTGAATGCAATATTCCTGCTTCTTGGCAGGGGGTTGGACTGGATGGCCCATGAGGTCTCTTCCGACTCTATGATTCTATGAAACTAGTTACTCACGAGAAGGCAAGTTCCTTTCTCCAATTATGTATTTCTGAGCCAGTGGCAAAGAACTGCCATAGTCCTTCATTACAGGTCATTTATTATTATTTATTTATTTAAAACAATTATATTCCTTGTATTGTCGAAGGCTTTCATGGCTGGAATCACTGAGTTTTTGTAGGTTTTGAAAAAAAGCCTATATTGAGGAATATTTATAAGAATCACATCACTGTGTTGCTATTATTATCATTTGACAGATGGCAGTTCAGAAGACACAGGAATGGAGAGGGAAATCCATGGTTTTGCAGTTCCAGGAAAGAAAAGAGCTTGACGTAGAAGAAAACTACCTCTTTAGGTCTGGATTGGGTCTAGGATCCTTGTCTGAACAGGTACCTGACTGTACTGCAAGCATCTATTAAGCCATCCATCCATCCATTCACCCACTTACCCCGGCAGACAGGAACACATCGCCCAAGGCTAAAGAAACGAGAATGCAGCTCCTTTGTGAAACAGATGTCTGCAGCTGTGGGGGTCCTGGAATAGGAAAAAGATCAATAATCTATGTTCACAACATGCTAGATTAAACCTTTCCTTTTATTTATTTTTTTGTCGTGTCAGGAGAAACTTGAGAAACCTTTCCTTAAAGTGGTGGTTTCCAACCTTTATTTGACCAGGGACCACTCTGACCAAGGACCACTCTTCAACATTAGTACCAAAAGTGTTACAAATCAGTTTTTGCTCAACTTTAGATTTGGTTTAGTTATTTGGGATGCTGATTTGGAAAATTGCATTGGATAGAACACATAAGCTCTAGTTTCTGATACAGAACATATGCCATCCAGTAATCGCCATCTGCTTGCCCACAGAAAATCATATTTAATAAGCCTCGGCACTATAAGAGGGTTTCACAAGACCAGTCATGGTGAGGCTGGTTACTCCATTTGGACCACTAGTGGTCCACAACCTTCAAGTTGGAAAACACTGCCTTAAAAAAATATAAAGAATTAGAAAGGAAATTTGTCTGGAAATGGTACAGGACACCAGCTCAATTAGCAAATATGGGAACAGAATTAAACCCAATGTGTTGGCACTGTATAGTAGAGAAAGGCTGGTATGCACATATGTGGTGGTACTGTTTAAATGCAAAAACTTTTTGGAATAAGATAATTAGAAAAATTGGGAAACTTTTCAAAATAACAATCCGGCCCAAGATACCTAACTGACCGCCTCTCGGCCTATGAGCCCACAAGGACTTTGAGATCTTCCGGGGAGGCCCTGCTCTCGATCCCGCCTGCGTCACAGGCACGGCTGGCGGGGACGAGAGATAGGGCCTTCTCGGTGGTGGCTCCTCGGCTGTGGAACACCCTTCCCGTGGACATCAGGCTAGCTCCCTCCCTGTTGATATTCCGCAGGAAGCTAAAGACCTGGCTGTTTAAGAAGGCATTTGAATAAGAAGTGCAAGGACTGGTAATTTGACCATAGGATTGGAACAACGGAAATGATATCGGAATGTGGGTTTGACAATGAGACGACTCGGAATTGGCTTTTGTAGTAATATTGATGTTTTGACGAGTTGTTTTTTGATAATGATGAATTGTGGATTTTTTACACTATGTCTTGTATTTTGCACCTGTTTTTCTATGTTGTACACCGCAATGAGTCGCCCTTGGGCTGAGAATTGTGGTATATAAGCGTAGTAAATAAATAAATAAATAAATCCAAGTCAATAGGGAATTTATGTTAATGGCAATTACAGGGAATAAAAACATTGCTGCGAAGAACCAAGACTTATTTAAAGCAATTATTTTAGCAGGAAAGGCAGTAATAGCCTGGGGGTGGAGAGATGAAAAAAATGGAATTTGGAAAATTGGAATTATTATTTATCTGAACAAGTCCAATCAGATATTATTGAATGTATACCCCAAGAAGATTCACAGGAGGACAAAACAGAAGAAATTAAATGGTCAACATATATGAAATGGGTAGAAGAAGGTGAAGCCAGCACAGATATTGTACAAAGATTTCAAAAGTTGTGTTCATGGTTAAAAATAAAGATATAGAGAGAAAAGTGGTGGGAGGGGTAGGGAAGGGTGATGGGAGGAGGTGGGAGAAAAAAAATACAAAAATGTAATATGAATGAATCTGTAAAGAATGAGAATCTATATAAATAAAAATGTAATGTTAGTTCGTGCTACCATCAGAACTCAAAAACCACTGGGGGAATTGACACCAAATTTGGACACAAGACACCTAACAGTCCAATTTATGTCCTCCACTCAAAAAAATTGATTTTGTCATTTGGGAATTGCTGTTGCTGGGATTTATAGTTTACCTACAATCAAAGAGCACTCTGAACTTCACCAATGATGGAATTGGGCCAAACTTAGCACACAGGGCTCCCATGACCAACAGAAAAAACTGGAAAGATTTGGTGGACATAGACCTTGAGTTGGGGAATTATAGAGCACTGTGCACTCAAACAATGATGGATCTGGACCAAACTTGGCACGAATATTCCATATGCCCAAATATGAGCACAGATGGAGTTTAAGGGAAATAGACCTTGACATTTGGGAGTTGTAGTTGCTGGGATTTATAGTTCACCTACAATCAAAGAGCATTCTGAACTCCACCAATGATGGAATTAACCAAGCATGGCATACAGGACTTCCATGACCAACAGAACACACTGGAAGGGTTTGGTGGGCATTGACCTTGAGTTTGGGAGTTGTAGTTCACCTACATCCAGAGAGCACTGTGGACTCAAACAATGATGGATCTGGACCAAACTTGACACAAATATTCCATATGCCCAAATATGAACACAGATGGAGTTTGGAGGAAATAGACCTTGACATTGGGATTTCTACTTACTGGGATATATAGTTCACCTACAATCATTATCTGTTCAAATATGCTATTCTTTTTTTTAATAAAAAATACTGGGGGAAAGAAAAGAAACCACTGCCTTAAAGTCTTAGAAAACCCCTGAAGTTCACAGTATATTAGACGGACATTCTTGGGGAAAACCACAAAAATGGAGTCGATTCCATTCTGTTGGACAATAATCAGTTCCTCATGCTTACCAGCGCATTTTCTGCAAGTTCCAGACATGCCTTAATTTCAGGATACCTTTGAGAGAAAATAACAATTTATATTAAGATTTGGGAGCAATCTGAACTAAATCAAGGCCAGTGCAGAAAAAGAAATAATGACAAAATGGTAGTGGGTAGAATGCTAGACTGTTCAAATTTCCACCTCGCCATGAAGCTCTGTGTGATCCCGAGTCAATCATTCACCTTCATTCTGACATATCCACAGAGATAAAAATGAGAATAGAGGTCCAGTATTTCACTTTGAGCTGCTTGGAGGAAAGGTATCTCTCGACCCAATGGGACTAGATTGGTGAGTACATGAGACCAAGTTTTCCTTGTCGCCAGATACCACTGTGTCATTCCCTCCCACAGAAAGTCAAGATGGCTCGGTCCCTCTTGATGTTCCAGCAGGTAGCCATTGGTCCTTAAAACCAAGGCAACCCATGTGAGTGCTTGAAAAAGTGCTTTTTAAAAGCTGGTTTTTACTTGTTTTATCTGTTTTGGACTATTGGCTCAAGAGCCCTGGCGGACTGAGAAACAATGAACAAATGCCTCACTACCTCTGTGGATGCTTGCCATAGATGCAGGCGAAACGTCAGGAGAAAATGCCTCTAGAACATGGCCATATAGCCCGAATGAACCTACAACAACCCAGTGATTCTGGCCATGAAAGCCTTCGACAATACAATGAACAAATATTCAATTTTTTAAAGAAGTAGACTGCTGCACACACTTAAGTTACACCTGAGACCGAGACTGTGGCACAACTGGCTGAGTGTAAGCGAATTAGGATCACTTCTGACCAAAAGGTCATGAGTTCGAAGCCAGCCCGGGTTGAAGTGAGCTTCCGACCAATTGTGTAGCTTGTTGTCGACCTTTGCAACCCGAAAGACAGTTGCAACTGTCAAGTAGGAAAATTAGGTACCACCTATGTGTGGGGAGGCTAATTTAATTTATTTAAGAGGCCAGACTCCAGCAAAGCATGCGGGGAATGCGGAAGTGCTTCCTCAGTGTCGCAGATGGACGATGAAAGCGACAGCTTCCCTGGCAGCCAGAAAAGTTAAATAGCCTCTGACTGTCTGTCTATATCTGTTCTGTGTCTTTGGCATTGAATGTTTGCCATATATGTGTACATTGTAATCCGCCCTGAGTCCCTTGCGGGATGAGAAGGGCGGAATATAAATACTGTAAACAAACAAACTTTCTAGCCCTTAATCAAGTTTTTGTGCAGAAAGACCTGAGGACACTTTGCTCACTAGATTTCACACCCCAGTAAGACCTTTGGCTTATTCTTTCCAAAGGAAGACCCTCACAAGATCAAGCTTTGCTATCCACCAGGTGGCAGCAGTTCCCTTCTGGTCCCATACCCCAGAGGTGTGGGTCGTCCATGCAAGACTGGTGGTTGCAGATGGTGAGGAGCGGGATGCCTGGCTCACGCTTCTCAATTAGGTTGTACAGGGTGTCTTCATTATGGACGTTCAGCTGGTTCATATATTCTAAAAGGAAGAGCGAGAGCAAAATTAAAGCTCTGGAAGTAGCAAAGTACAGGAAAGAAGCAGGAAGCTTTTGAAGTATCTAGGATCCAATTTAGAGGGGAGCAGGAGAACTAGAACCAGTTGTTCCAACATCTGTATGGTTCTACCTACTCAGTCATATTAATACTTAGCAGTCATATACAATAGGCCTTCCACTTTTGCAAGGGTTGGAGACACCCCCACTCAAATGTAAAAATAATATGATTTAAAAAAACACTTTTTTCCACATTGTGGAAAAATGTGGAACAAAAAACTAAATTACAAATATGCAACTGATGTAAAAGAAAATTGGCTAGAAATGTTTCACCGGTGGTATATTATACCGATAAATGTATAAAAACACATCCAAATATTTTTGGAAATGTAATTATCATCAAGGGGGCTTCTACCATTTTTGGTGGACTTGTAGGGAAGCCCAGAAATATTGGAGATGGGTTCATGAAGAATGCCAACAAATTTTTAAAAAGAAATTCCCCACAAAACCCGGAATATTACTTATTAGGAATTACTGATGGGGATATAAAACTGGACTTGAATGAAGATATTCTGTTCATGTATATGATGACTGCCGCTAGAATAAATTATGCAAAACTCTGGAAGCAGAAGGAAATACCGGAAAAGGACCAATGGATAAAAAAGATAAATGAAATTAAAGATATTGACATATTAACTTTTTTACTAAAGAGGAATACGGGAAATCCAGTTAAACAAACAAACTGGGTACAGGCGGAAGAATATATAGAAAAGAGAAGTAAAGAAATTTAACTGTGAATATTATATTAATATGGGTTACAAGAGTGGACAA
The DNA here is from genome assembly GCF_037176765.1 of Anolis sagrei. Taxonomy (NCBI): domain Eukaryota; kingdom Metazoa; phylum Chordata; class Lepidosauria; order Squamata; family Anolidae; genus Anolis; species Anolis sagrei. Next base: position 174,450,468 of record NC_090022.1, read on the forward strand.
TCAAGAAAAAATCAGGAAGATCATATAGACAATAAAGTTAAACCCATGTAGGATTAGAAGGAAGTCACAAGACTTTTTTTTTTCATTTTTATTTTTACTTTTATCTTTAATACAATTATATATATGTGTATGTGTGTGTGTGTCCTTTTTTATAACAATGACAATATAATACAATCATACATTTTAATACCACCACCAAGAAGCAGATGGAAGTCAAATTATAAATAGAGACTCTTCAGTGTTGTTTTTTGTTGTTTTTTTATTTTTCATTTTTTTCATTTTTCATTTCCCCACCCCTTTCCTTTGTATTTTCTCTCTCTCCTGTTTTCTCTCATTTCCTACTTTTCTATCTTCTACGCAATAATCCCCCACTTTCCTTGTAATGATATATTCTTTCAATAAAAATTTAATTGAAAAAAACCCCAAAAAACCACTTAAAAAACGGATGAAACACCTCCACCAGAAACTGCCCATAGAGGCCCCATCTGCACAGCCATATAAAATACACATTATCTTAGAACTGGATCATATTAGTCTACACCGTCATATAATCCATTTCAAAGCAGATAATCTGGATTTTATACGGCAGTGTAGATGGGACCAGAGTTCTGCTGAAAAACCTAGAGATTCCTAGAGAGATGTTCACTCTAAGAATCTCCAGGTTTTCCCTAGCCTATTTTCTGCTGACCTGGGAACTAGGATGCAGAACAATGGCTTCAAACTACAGAAAAGGAGATTCCACCTGAATATTACGAAGAACTTCCTGAGAGCTGTTCAGCAGTGGAACTCTCTGCCCCAGAGTGTGGTGGAGGCGCCTTCTTTGGAGGCACCTACTTTGGAGGCTTTTAAACAGAGGCTGGATGGCCATTTGTCAGGGGTGCTTTGAATGTGACTTTTCTGCTTCTTGGCAGGGGGTTGGACTGGGTGGCACACAAGGTCTCTTCCAGTTCAATGATTCTATGATTCCAGTACAACTGCATGGTTAATTTCAGGCAGACCTTGACCATGGAGAACCTAGAGATGCCCCAAAAAACGATATTGATCAAATCCACAGAACTTTAACCTGCAAATGAGTGCTTGAAGCATTTCACATGTGTGGGTCTGTCTTGGAAGTTGCCTTATAGAATGAGCTGGGGAGCAGCCCATCTAGCTCAGCATTAACAACCTTGACTGGTAGCGGCTCTCCAGAATTTCAGGCACTGCCTCACTGCAAGCCCAGAATTAAACCAGTAATATTGGTTAATTCAGGAAAGATGTAGGTGGAGGAAAGCCGGGCACACTCAGTCAGTGCTGTGAGATGAATCAAATGGATGTTGAAGCACTTAAATAGACAGAAGGGCTTCATTTTTGCATGTCTTTCCTGCACAGAAAAGCTGGTTTTCGTAGGTAAATATGAAGTGACAAGTTACATTGCACATTTGAAGAGCTCATCTTATTGTGATCTCAGATTGCAAAGCGCGTCACATTATGTTCTTCACCCAATTGTATGCAAGAGAGTCTTTTTCGGAGCATGTAAAAGTCATTGAATGCAAAGTGCGGCCCATATTTTGCTTATATAATTGTGACTAGGTCCTGCTCACTTTGAGAAAGAGGTGAATAGATCATTCATACCTTCATGCTTCACAACCACCAAAGCATTTTAGACAGTATTTCTATTTAAGTTATAGTTATTCCATAGTAAAAGGTAAAGGTTTTCCCCTGACATTAAGTCCAGTCGTGACCGACTTTGGGGGGTGGTGCTCATCTCCATTTCTAAGCTGAAGAGCCAGCGTTGTCTGTAGACAACTCCAAGGTCATGTGGCCGGCATAACTGCATGGAACACCCTTACTTTCCCGCCGGAGCGGTACCTATTGATCTACTGACATTTGCATGTTTTCGAACTGCTAGGTTGGCAGAAGCTGGGGCTGACAGTGGAAACTCACGCCGCTCCCGGATTCGAACCTGCGACCTTTCGGTCAACAAGCTCAGCAGCTCAGCGCTTTAACCCACTGCGCCACCGGGGGCTCCTCCTATATTTTTTCAAAATTGGTGTCTATATCTGTGCATGAAAAGATACACACACTCTCAGAGGGGGCTCTCAAACTATTAGCTGAATGTGCTTCCTTCTCTATTCTCATCTCTCTTTGGAGTGAACAGACCTTCAGAGAATCTATGTGGGCTGGATTGGAGAGCCCAGTAAAGGGACTGTGAGAGCCGTTCAGCAGTGGAACTCTCTGCCCCGGAGTGTGGTGGAGGCTCCTTCTTTGGAAGCTTTTAAACAGAGGCTGGATGGCCATCTGTCAGGGTGCTTTGAATGCAACATTCCTGCTTCTTGGCAGGGGGTTGGACTGGATGGCCCATGAGGTCTCTTCCAACTCTTTGATTCTATGATTCTATGAGTCTGTGACTCGGGGCAACTTACATGGGGCCCAAGGCAGAATACAATTAAAAACAGAGCAATAACAATTAAGACAGCATAAAACAGCGTAAAACAACATAATAGCTAGCAACAACAATAACAGCAGACTAATTTTGGAGGGTGGGGAGGAGAAAAACCAGTACGTGAACTAGTTAAAGGATAAGATGGTTTAGCAAGGTGGATAATTTATATTTATTTACATTATTTCTATCCCGCCCGTATCAGCTCAAAGGCGACTCATGGCAGCATAGGATAACAATGTATAACGGCAAAGGAAATTTCATGGAAACAGAGCAAATTAACAGGATCTGTTAATATAATATAGGACATCAGATTGAATGATGCAGGTATGAATACTGGAATGCCATTATTAATCTATACCTGCACTGTAAGAGTTTAGAAAGATGAGCTTTTTCTCCCCCAATTTCTCTGTGCCAACATATAGAAGCATCAGGGGAAGGATCTTCTCACATGTGCAAAATGTAGTTTCTTCTTTCCAACCAGCCTCCAAAAGAGCCAAAATGCCCCCTGCCCAAGAAATCCCTTCTAGGGGGCTCTGGCTCCCATTGTAATGCACTGTAATGGGGTTTAGAGGTACTCACTGGTCCAGAAGCAGCTGTAGGTGCCCACCAGTCCCATGATCAGCCTGCTCGCCAAGGTCCAGGGCAGGTATGGGGCCTGGGGAAAGGGCCATTTCACCTCGAGGGGCATTTTCCCATTACAGGCGGTCCTCTCGGGGCTCGAGCACCAGCTGTTCCTGTCAAAGAAGACACAGCGCAGTGCTTTTCAACCTGCCACTTTGATGACGACTCATGGCTCAAGTCAGTTCTCTTGGGCCAAATACCTCCCACTGCTGAGAAATCTCTGTTCTGACTTGCAGGTGGCATCACACTCCCTCAGACTCACCTGTGCCTGAGGGCACGACAACATAAAGAAAGGGGAAGAAACACTGTCCTACATTTATTTTATGAACCTTCTCACACACCACATAGGGTCCGAACCAGAAGGCCAAAGACCCTGAGCTTTCTTTTTTATCCCCCAAACACCAATTTCCTTCTTTTGATTAATTCATTAGCAGCATGATGGAGAAATATACCATGATGGGAAAGAGAAGGTGGCTGAAAAATAATTGCATAAACATATAGATTGGCCAATGATATGACACACGCTATGTGGCATATAGAAACTGCAGATAATTCCACCCACAACACAAAAAGACCTATTACCAAAGCACATCAGTTGCATTGATCCACCCATGTTGCTAGAAAGAACACTGAATGAGTCAAAGGATGGCCAATACCATGGTTAGGCAACCAAGGATTGTGCTAATGGCATTAATGAAACATACAGTAAATGAACATTTGGGGTTGGTAAAATTTGGTGGACTCACTAAGCCAGTGTTTCTCAACCTGGGAATCGGGACCCCTGGAGGGGTCGCAAGGGGGTGTCAGAGGGGTCACCAAAGACCACCAGAAAACACAGTATTTTCTGTTGGTCATGGAGGTTCTGTGTGGGAAGTTTGGCCCAATTCAATCATTGGCAGGGTTCAGAATGCTCTTTGATTGTAGGTGAACTATAAATCCCAGCAACTACAACTCCCAAATGTCAAGGTTTATTTTCCCCAAACCCCACTAGTGTTTACATTTGGGTATATTGAGAATTTGTGCCAAGTTTGGTCCAGATTCATCATTATTTGAGTCCACAGTGCTCTCTGGATGTAGGTGAACTACAACTCCCAAAACTCAAGGTCAATGCACACCAAGCCCTTCCAGTATTTTCTCTTGGTCATGGGAGTTCTGTGTGCCAAGTATGATTCAATTCCATCGTTGATGGAGTTCAGAATGCTCTTTGATCGTAGATGAACTATAAATCCCAGCAACTACAGGACAAAATCAACTGACAAAATGACAGTTATGAAGTAGCAATGAAACTAATTTTATGGTTGGGGTCACCATAACATGAGGAAGCGTATTAAGGGGTCGTGGCACTAGGAAGTTTGAGAACCACTGCACTAAGCTATTCCCTTACCCTCAAAGTCATCACTGATATATTTGTTCTTCTTTAGATTCACTTTGTAACAGCATGAAGTAATTTTGGGCTTAGTCTCATGTTAGCTGCCCCGAGTCCCCTCTAATAAAGTTTATTATTATTATTATTATTATTATTATTATCATTATTATTATCAACCTGGCAAAATGGCACTACCTGAAAGAATCCCACACCTTGTGTGACTGTGGAGCAGAATAGACAACTCCACATCTGTATGCTTGTCCACTATGCCCTGCCTCATGTACAGAGGAAGAATTGGTGGAGGCTACAGACAGTGCTGTTGCTGTTGCCCGTTTTTGGTCAAAAGATATTTACCCACCTGCGCTCCTTCTGTTTTTATCAGTTTTATACTAATTTATGCAGTGCTTTTGATACAAAATAGTAATTATTATAAAAAATAATAATTAATTATATCATCAGTTGGAAGGCCTCCTGCCCCCTCCCCGGCACCAACTGCTGCTCTAACCAGAGTGAAGAGAAAGGTGGCTACAGTTGAAGACAGTTCCATCGTGTCTCCTGTGCTTTACTAATATTGTTGTTGTTCATTCGTTCAGTCGTCTCCGACTCTTCGCGACCTCATGGACCAGCCCACACCAGAGCTCCCTGTCGGCCGTCACCACCCCCAGCTCCTTCAATATACTAATATATTTACTAATTTACTAATATACGAGGAGTATTTTTAAAGTATGGTCCGTTTTGTTGTAGACACTAGTAGTTTGCGCACATACCGCAACAAGCGCATGCGTCGTGTACCAGCATGCCTCGGGAACAACTGTGCTCAGTTTCCGCTCTGTAGCTAACCTGTACGGTTCTGTTCTGTGCTTTAAAAATGTTTGAGACTATCAACTCACCCTCCGCATGTGAGGTTCGCTCAGTGATACGGTTTTTGTCAGCAAGGAACCTGCCTGCTGCAGAAATTCATCGACAGATTTGTGAAGTGTGCGGTGATACTGTTATGAGTGAAAGCAAAGTGCGTAAGTGGGTACGACAATTCAAAGATGGCCATGACAACGTCCATGATGAGGACCACTCTGGTCGCCCTTCTTTGATTACAGTGAACTCTTGGTTATCGGAGCAGGCGACAAGTTTTTATAAAGAGGGTATTTTAAAATTGGTTCAGAGGTATGATTAGTGTTTGAACAAACTTGGCAACTATGTCGAAAAATAGAGTGAAGTATGTACTTTCTGAAAATAAATTCACTTTTTTGAAATAAACTTTCGTTGTGTACTTATGTTCAAACGGACCTTACTTAAAAAATACCCCTCGTGTGTGTGTGTGTGTATAATATTATAATGTAATACAATATAATACTACAATATTAAAATTTTATATTTTATATTACATGTAATATTACTAATAATATTACAATATAATGGTGTAGTACAACATATTAATATATAATACTGATATTGTACTATGCTAATAATTTAAGATACTGTATGTATATATATCTTATAAGCTGCTCTGAGTCCCCTTCGGGGTGAGAAGGGCGGCACATAATTGTCGTAAATAAATAAATACTGGTTCTCAGGTATTTGGGGATGATACATGTGTATGTATGTGCATTAAATTCATCTTACAGCTACCCAATGAATATCCCAGGATTTTTAAAGACAGGGAACACTCAAAGATGATTTGCTATGACATTCCTTTGAAATATAGCCTTGTTAAAATAATTTCTGATTTATGGCAATCCAAAGATAAACATCACGGAATTTTCTTGGAAAGATTTGTTCACGGGGAGGTTATAATATAATTATTATATTATATTATATTATTATATTATTAATATTATTTGGTTATATAAATTTATCTCTCTCTGAGAATATGTCACTTTTCCAAGGTCACCTAGTGGATTTCCATGGCTGAACAGGGATTTGAATCACCATCTCCAGAGTCATAATCCAGCACTCAAACCACTACATCATGCTATCTTTCAAGTGAAATATAGATTGTTGTTGTTGTTCATTTGTTCAGTCGTCTCCGACTCTTCGTGACCTCATGGACCAGCCCACGCCAGAGCTCCCTGTCGGCCGTCACCACCCCCAACTCCTTCAAGGTCAGTCCAGTCACTTCAAGGATGCCGTCCATCCATCTTGCCCTTGGTCGGCCCCTCTTCCTTTTGCCTTCCACTTTCCCCAGCATAATTGTCTTCTCTAGGCTTTGCTGTCTTCCTCATGATGTGACCAAAGTACTTCAACTTTGTCTCTAGTATCCTTCCCTCCAGTGAGCAGTCGGGCTTTATTTCCTGGAGGATGGACTGGTTGGATCTTCTCGCAGTCCAAGGCACTCTCAGCACTTTCCTCCAGCACCACAGCTCAAAAGCATCGATCTTCCTTCGCTCAGCCTTCCCTAAGGTCCAGCTCTCACATCCGTAGGTGACTACAGGGAATACCATGGCTTTGACTAGGCGGATCTTTGTTGCCAGTCTGATGTCTCTACTCTTTACTATTTTATCGAGACTGGACATTGCTCTCCTCCCAAGAAGAAATATAGATTACAGCCCCAATATTCCTTGACAGTCCTTCATCCATGTACTAACCAAGTTGTTTCTGCTTCACTTACAAGACTGTATAGGATCTGGTGTCTTTAGGCCTTTTTATTTTATTTTTATTTATTTAGAAGTTTTATATACCGGTCTTCTCACCTCCGAGGAGGGACTCAGGCCGGTTCACAACATGTGTTCATATACAGTAATATACAAAACAGCACAATGCATCATCATTATACAGGGTTAGTCAAAATGCATAGGCCAATAAGCCATTCAATTGAATGGCTTATTGGCCTATGCATTTTGACTAACCCTGTACATTAAAATATAAGTACAACATAGTACAATAAAAACATCATCATCACATTTTGGGATGGAAACAGATCCTTGCGGTCTCTCCCTTCCTGCCCGATCCAACATCTCACCTGAACATCAATGGATCCCTAACCTTGTAGATAAAGACCAAGCAATAAATTGACAGCTGCCAAAATAATACTATGTTCTATGTTCCCTCTTCCACATCGAGCAAGTAGGCAAATCTTTAAAGGAGCAAAGGAAAAGCTAAGGAGCAGCTTGCTCAGAAAGGATTAATACAGGCCAAACGTAGTGGTATTGCCACCGTTTTTTTGCCTTGGTTCAGTGCTTACAGCTGACCACAGCATAGTACATTCAGTTCTAGGAGACGGTTGGAGGTAGTTGGAGGACAACAGAAATTCAGAATCAACTGCTTCTCTACACAAAAGATTTATCTGAGGATTGAAACTGGACGTTTTCCAACAGTGCCGTTTAAAGTGCTCATTCTCCATGCCAAGCCACCCTGGGAGTGAGGAGACAACAGGGACATGCTATGACCACAGGGTTTAGTACACTACCAACCCCAGGCCCATAGGTACCCGCAATACCCACCTGTCGTTCTGCTGCTTGTTACTTTGCTTGGTACTTTTAACAACCAACCAAGTCTGTATTTCTAGCTAATCCTGAAATGCCACCCCATTCTATATAAAGGTGTCCTTGTGTTCAGCAGGTCAATATTTCCACCCCCTTTGCAGACTCATGCAACATTCCCAGCATTCCTTCCCCAGATTCCCATTCTGCCCCGCCATACATGAGGAAGGAGGTTGAGCAAATAGGACTTGGATAAGAATCAGCTCCACCTTCCTCTCCGTAGTTACAGCAAGGTTAAAAAGAAACATAGAGGCTTAAAGCTGGCACCCAGCCCTACTGGCCTCCATGTACAGAGGGCCCTCTACATTTATGTTTTTGACTTTTGCATATTTGATAATTCACTCATTTGATTTTAATTTTTTTTATTTCTATCAATCTCTAAATCCTCCAGTGTGATTCTACGATCAACTTCCTCCAATCATGCCAGAGGACCTAGAGATTTCTAGAGAGCACTGCTTCGTAAACTGTGGATCCTGGCCCCAAACCTTGGCACAATGTTGGGGTGACGAAAAATTTAGCAACAGTAAAAGGTTTCTGAATGCTAACCATTTACATGAATCTGTTAGCAACAATGTACAGTATTTACAGTGGACTTTGCAAAAGATGCTAAAAAGGAAATCACCCTGTTTAGGAAGCCTTACAAATGCTGATTTGTTATCAGTTGTTAATAATAATAATAATAATAATAATAATAATTCACAAGTACTACCTGCCAGCAGTAAAGAATTGGTGGGATCATAAACCAGCAAAGGTCGTGGAAAATGAACATGCAAAAATACTGTGGGACTTCCGAATCCAGACTGACAAAGTTTTGGAACACCATACAACAGACATCACGATTGTGGAAAAGAAAAAAGTTTGGATTACTGATGTCGCCATACTGGGTGACAGTCGCATTGAGGAAAAACAACAGGAAAAACTCAGCCGCTATCAAGACCTCAAAATTGAACTGCAAAGGCTCTGGCATAAACCAGAACAGGTGGTCCCAGTGGTCATTGGTGCACTGGGTGCCGTGTCAAAAGATCTCAGCTGGCATTTGGAAACAATAAACATTGACAAAATCACGATCTGTCAACTGCAAAAGGTCACCTTACTTGGATTTGTGTGCATCATTAGAAAATACATCACAGTCCTAGATGCTTGGGAAGTGTTCAACTTATGATTTTGTGATACGAAATCCAGCATTTAGATCTCGTTTGCTGTGACATACTGTGCTTTTGTGTCAATAATAATAATAATAATAATTTTAACCCACCCTCTCTTCACTGAGGGACTCAGGGCGGTTTCCAAAGGCAAAATGACAAACATTCAATGTAGTCTACAATAATAAAATAGAAATAAAACAAAAACAAACAGTTAACAATGGTTAGAAATCCAATAAAATCACCTAGGCTAAGACATGTAGTCAATTGACCTCACAAATACAACAACAGGCTGATAAAATATATATAAACTATATAAATATACAAATATAAAAGCTTGCTTGGTTCTTATGCCTGTTTTATATAGCTACATACCTGGAGTTGCATACAATTCCTCAGGTGGAAAGGGGTCTTGAGTGGATAAAGTGTAAGAAGCCCTGATATAGAGAACACTTTGGGATCTCTAGGTCCTCCAATGTGATTTAATGATGAGCTTCCAGCAGAAGTTGCCACCGAGTTGTGCTGGAAGGCTTAGAAAACCCTAGACAAGTGTTTTCTTGGGTAAACGAAAGGGGGATTTTTTTATTTGCAGTGTTCCACTTTTACAGGGGACCTTAATTCCAACAAATGTGGAGGGTTGACTGTACCAATCTCTCTACCAGCAAGCTACTCCTCAAGCCATCTAGTCCTCTGATTCATAGAATCATAGAATAACAGAAGTGGAAGAGGTCACATGGGCCATCTAGTTCAACCCCCTGCCATGCAGGAAAAGCACAATCAAAGCACCTCTGATAGATGGCCATCTAGCTTCTGTTTAAAAACGTCCACCACACTCTGAGGCAGAGAGCCCTATGAGGAGCGGCTTAAGGAGCTGGGCATGTTTAGCCTGAAGAAGAGAAGACTGAGAGGAGACATGATAGCTGTGTATACATATGTGAGAGGAAGTCACAGGGAGGAGGGAGCAAGCTTGTTTTCTGCTTCCCTGGAGACTAGGACGCGGAACAATGGCTCCAAACTACAAGAAAGGAGATTCCACCTGAACATGAGGAAGAACTTCCTGACTGTGAGAGCCGTTCAGCAGTGGAACTCTCTGCCCCGGAGTGTGGTGGAGGCTCCTTCTTTGGAAGCTTTTAAACAGAGGCTGGTTGGCCGTCTGTCAGGGGTGATTTGAATGCAATATTCCTGCTTCTTGGCAGGGGGTTGGACTGAATGGCCCATGAGGTCTCTTCCAACTCTATGGTTCTATGAGAGTTTCATTGTTGAATAGCTCGTACAGTCAGGAAGTTCTTCCCAATGTTCAGGTGGAATCTCCTTTCCTGTAATTTGAATCCATTGCTCCCAGTCCTAGCTTCCAGGGCAGAAGAAAACAAACCTGGTCCCTCTTCCTTATGACATCCTTTCACATATCTATACATGGCTATAATGTCTCCTCTCAACCTTCTCTTCTGCAGGCTAAAGAGATCCAGGTCTTTAAGCTGCTCCTCATAGGGATTCATGGACTCCATACCTTTAATCAATTTAGTCACCCTCCTCTGGACAACTTCCAGCTTATCAATATCTCTTTTAAACTGTGGTGCCCAGAATTGGACACGGTATTCCAGGTGAGGTCTGGCCAAAGCAAAATACAAAGGCACCATGACTTCCCTCGATCTAGACCAAGGGTCCTCAAACTATGGCTCGGGGGCTGGATACGGCCCTCCAAGGTCATCTATGCGGCCCTCACTCAAGGTCAACCTAAGTCTGAAATTACTTGAAAGCAGACAGCAACAACAACAATTTCAAAACCAGGTCCACACTTCCCATTGAAATACTATTAAGTTTATATTTGTTTAAATTGTCCTTTATTTTAATTATTGCATTGTTTTCAAGTGTTTCTTGCACTACAAATAAGATATGTGCGGTGTGCATAGGAATTTATTCATTTTTTTCCCAAATTATAATCCGGCCCTCCAGCAGTTTGGGGGACTGTGACCTGGCCCTCTGTTTAAAAAGTTTGAGGACCTATTCTGTATCTTTGCATTCAATTTTTTCTACTTAAGTGGAATACCTTGCATTTCTCCTTGTTGAAATTCATTTTGTTAGTTTTGGCCCATCTTTCTAATCTGTTAAGGTCATTTTGAATTCTGATCCTGTCCTTCTCAACCTGTGGATCCCCAGGTGTTTTGATCTACAACTCCTGGAAACACCAGCCAGTTTACCAGCTGTTAGGATTTCTGGGAATTGAAGGCCAAATCATCTGGGGAACTACAGATTGAGAACCACTGCTCTAGAGTATTAGCTATCATTCTCCCAACATCTAGTCTCCTGGTGTCCTGCATTTCAAATCCAAGAAGCCTCACCTGTTGTGGCTAGAAAGGAATGATTCTGGGACATGAAGTCAAAACACCTGGAAGGCCAGAGTTTGGAAAATCCTGGTCTGTTCCAAATGTCACTCATTTCTTCCTGATTTGATCTTAAGTAAAAGTCTTAAGTCTTAAGTAAAGTCTTAAGTAAAAGATCTTAAGGAATGCATTATTCTGCTGGGCTGTGACTCCGGAGATTAGGGCCCTACCTACACTGACCTTTTAAATAAGTTTGAAACTAGCTAGTTTTAAACTGTGGTGGCCATAATGCCCTCCCCTAAACTGTTGGTGGGGGTTCTGTGTGGGAAGTTTGCCCCAATTCTGTCATTGGTGGGGTTCAGAATGCTTTTTGATTGTAGGTGAACTATAAATCCCAGTAACCAGAACTCCCAAATGTCAGGGTCTATTTTCCCCAAACTCCATCAGTGTTCATATTTGGGCATATGGAATATTTGTGCCAAGTTTGGTCCAGATGCATAATTGTTTGAGTCCACAATGCTCTCTAGATGTAGGTGAACTACAACTCCCAAACTCAAGGTCAATGCCCACCAAACCCTTCTAGTTTTTTCTGTTGTTTATGGGAGTCCTGTTTGCCACGTTTGGTTCAGTTCCATCATTGGTGGAGTTCAGAATGCTCTTTGATTGTAGGTGAACTGTAAATCCCAGCAATTACAACTCCCAAATGACAAAATCAAAATCCTTCCTTCTCTTTTTACTTCCATGCTTCCTTCTCCCTTTCCTTCTTTCTCCCCCCCCCCCCCAACTCTTTCTGTCTTTCTTTCTTTCTTCTCCCCTTCTCTCCCTGTTTCTTACTTTTTTCTGTATTGTCATTTAGCTCTTCGTCATTTAGCTTTTTGGGGCTTTTAAAGTCCCCCTTGCTGCGTTTTTCAGTGTTTTTATGAGTGAAGGACACACATTGGGTTGTTAGGTGTCTTGTGTCCAAATTTGGTGTCAATTCGTCCAGTGGTTTTTGAGTTCTGTTAATCCCACAAACGAACATTATATTTATATTTATATAAACTAGCCGTCCCCTGCCACGTGTTGCTGTGGTCCACATGGGGGTTCTGTGTGGGAGGTTTGGCCCAATTCTATCGTTGGTGGGGTTCAGAATGCTCTGTGATTGTAGGTGAACTATAAATCCCAGCAACTACCACTCCCAAATGTCAAGATTCTATTTTCCCCAAACTCCACCAGTGTTCACATTTGGGCATATTGAGTATTCGTGTTGAGTTTGGTCCAGATCCATCTTTGTTTTGAGTCCACAGTGCTCTCTGGATGTAGGTGAACTACAACTCCCAAAACAAAGGGCACTGCCCACCAAACCCAGTATTTTCTGTTCGTCATGGGAGAACTGTGTGCCAAGTTTGGTTCAATTCCATCATTGGTGGGGTTCAGAGTGCTCTTTGATTGTAGGTGAACTATAAATCCTAGTAACTACAACTCCCAGATGTTGAGGTCTATTTCCCCCAAACTCCATCTGTGTTCGTATTTGGGCATATGGAATATTTGTGCCAAGTTCGGTCCAGACCCATCATCGTTTGAGTCCACAATGCTCTCTGGATGTAGGTGAACTACAACTCCCAAACTCAAGGTCAATGCTCACCAAACCCTTCTTGTGCTTTCTGTTGGTCATGGGAGTCCTGTTATGCTACATTTGGTTCAATTCAATTGTTGGTGGGGATCAGATTGTAGGTGAACTATAAATCCCAAGAACTCCCAAATGACAAAATCAAAAAGATTTCAGTGAAGGACATACATTTGGTTGTTAGGTGCCTTGTGTCCAAATTTGGGGTCAATTCCCCCAGTGGTTTTTGAGTTCTGTTAATCCCACAAACGAACATTACATTTTTATTTATTTAGATGGATAGATATGTAGATATATCCCATGTTTCTTCTGCATAGGGATGGGAAATTTATTGCTTTCCAGATGTTACAAAACTGGAACTCCCAACACAGCAAGTGGCGAGGGATGATGGGAGCTGTAGGGTTAGGAAACCTAGAAGGCCAGCCATTCTTCCTTAAGCTGGTCTCCTCCTTGCCCTATTCTGAAATACAGCCTTGTTCTTGTGTGCATTCAAGCCCTATCTGCTGTATGGTGACCCTATGATGGGTTTTCCTTGGCCATGGCTTGGGCTTGTGCCCCCCACCCCGCTTCCCACAATGGTTCCTTCCCGCCCGGTTCCTCCCCCGCTCTTGGACTCCTCCATCCCTCCGCACTTACTGCGCTTCCTCCTCGCGGCCGCCAAGTGCGCCTCCTCGAGTTCCGCCTCCTTTTACAGCACTTGCTCTGTCTCCATAGATATACTAAAACTATAGAAGAGCGCGCGGGTTGGGCTACTGAGAGACTTTTCTCTGCTCTATCGGCTCGAAATATGAGGAAGGGTCCCTCTAAATGATGCAAAAGAGAGGCTCTAGTTTAGATCTAGGGAAGTAATGCTACCCCTCTATTCTGTTTTGGTTAGACCACATCTGGAATATTGTGTCCAATTCTGGGCACCACAATTCAAGAGAGATATTGACAAGCTGGAATGTGTCCAGAGGAGAACGACTAAAATGATGAAAGGTCTGGAGAACAAGCCCTATGAGGAGCGGCTTAAGGAGCTGGGCATGTTTAGCCTGAAGAAGAGAAGGCTGAGAGGGGATATGATAGCCATGTATAAATATGTGAGAGGAAGTCACAGGGAAGAGGGAGCAAGCTTGTTTTCTGCTTCCCTGGAGACTAAGATGTGGAACAATGGTTTCAAACTACAAGAAAGAAGATTCCATCTGAACATGAGGAAGAACTTCCTGACTGTGAGAGCCGTTCAGCAGTGGAACTCTCTGCCCCGGAGTGTGGTGGAGGCTCCTTCTTTGGAAGCTTTTAAACAGAGGCTGGATGGCCATCTGTCAGGGGTGCTTTGAATGCAATATTCCTGCTTCTTGGCAGGGGGTTGGACTGGATGGCCCATGAGGTCTCTTCCAACTCTATGATTCTATGAGAAACAGTACAGCCTGACTGCCTTATCACATTGGAGCTCAAAGAGTCTGATTCCCATCTGAAATGCTGTGGCAGCCGCCTCCCACAGAATTCTGAGGCTTGTAGTTTAGTAAGGCCCATTACCTCTCTGACTGAGTAGTTTAAAATCCCCTCCCCTAAACTACAAGCCCCACAATCCTGCGGGAAGGAGGCAGCCACAAGGTTTCAGATGGGATGCTTCCTCTTTGCCTACTTTGCAACTCAAGCAAAGACAGGAGCTGTCTTCATAGAGGTTGTTGTAGGTTTTTCCGGGCTTAATGGCCATGTTCTGGAGGCAATTTTTCTCCTGACGTTTCGCCTGCATCTATGGCTAGCATCCTCAGAGGTAGTGAGGTCTGTTGGAAGTAGGAAAAATGGGTTTATATATCTGTGGAATTACCAGGGTGAGACAAAGGACTTTTTTCTGCTGGGCCTAGGTGTGAATGTTTCAGCTGATCACTTTGATTAGCATTCAATGGCTTGGAAGTGCCTGGGGGGAATCTTTTGTTGAGAGTGTCTTCATAGACCTGTCAGCAGCTTATGATACTGTAAACCACCGCCTCCTCCTGAGAAAAATGTATAATATCACAAAGAACTACCACCTCACCCGCCTCATAGGAAACCTGCTACAAAACAGGACCTTCTTTGTTGAGTTCCAGGGCCAGAGAAGCAGATGGCGGAAACAGAAGAACAGCCTGCCTCAGGGGAGCGTGCTTGCTCCATCCATGTTCAACATCTACACAAATGACCAGCCACTGCCAGAAGGGACAAAGTTTTTCATCTATGCTGATGATCGTGCCATCACCGCTCAAGCAGGGAGCTTTGAGATGGTTGAACAAGCTCTCTGAAGCTCTAGGTGCTCTAACTGCCTATTACAGGGAAAACCAGATGATCCCCAACCCATCTAAAACACAAACATGTGCTTTTCACCTTAAGAACAGACAAGCATCCCGAGCTCTGAAGATCACCTGGGAAGGAATCCCACTGGAGCATTGCAGCGCACCCAAATACCTGGGAGTCACCCTGGACCGTGCTCTTACCTGCAAGAAGCACTGCCTGAATATCAAGCAAAAAGTGGGTGCTAGAAGCAATATCATACGAAAGCTGACTGGCACAACCTGGGGATCACAACCAGACACAGTGAAGACATCTGCCCTTGCGCTATGCTACTCTGCTGCTGAGTACGAATGCCCAGTGTCTTCAATGTCTTCCAAGTCACCCAGTCTTCTGTGTACTGAACACATCTCACCACGCTAAAACAGTGGATGTGGCTCTTAATGAAACAGTGGATGTGGCTCTTAATGATCTACAGAGACACTCGCTGGAACATCTCAGCAAGCGAGAGCCCAAAAGTGGCAGGCTCAAACCCAGAACCTTAACCAATGGCTGATACCAAATGAGAGCCTCCCCCCTGGGCAGACAGAAAACTGGGCGACTTGGAAGGCGCTGAACAGACTGCGGTCTGGCACCACAAGATGCAGAGCTAATCTACATGCACGATGGAGGACCTTCTTGCGGCAACACCAGAGGCACTCCAAGTAGCCAGATACTGGTCAAAGGACATTTAATCTACTACCAAGTTTGCAAACTTTGTGTGTTTTTTTTAACTTGTTTGTTTGTTTTGTTCTATTAGAAATGTAATACAATGGTCTGGTTGCCCCTGACATGATAAATAAATAAGAGAAGCAACTCCCCCCAAAAAAACAACCCTTTGTAAAACTACAACTCCCATGTTTTCATCGCATACAGCCATGTGAGTTCACGCATTGTCAATCTATATAAATAAAATTTTAATGTTCGTTTGTGGGATTAACATAACTCAAAAACTACTGGACAAATTGCCGCCAAATTTGGCCACAAGTCACCTACTAACCCAAGGAGTGACCATAACTCAAAAAAATTGATTTTGTCACTTGGGATTATAGTTGCTGGGATTAATAGTAAACCTACAACCAAACAGCATTCTGAACTCCACCAATGATGGAATTGAACCAAACTTGGCACACAGGACTCCCATGACCAACAGAAAATTCTGGACGAGTTTGGTGGGCATTGACCTTGAGTTTGGGAGTTGTAGTTCACCTACATCCAGAGAGCACTGTGGACTCAAACAGTGATGGATCTGGACCAAACTTGGCACGAAAATTCCATATGCCCAAATATGAACACAGAAGGAGTTTGGGGTTATACTGTTTTGTATCTGATATATCTAGAAAGGCACTTAAATAATATTCCAAGTATATTCCAGGCTTTTGGGCATGCTTCAATAGAAGGAATTAACTTGAAACC
Organism: Anolis sagrei; assembly: GCF_037176765.1. Taxonomy (NCBI): domain Eukaryota; kingdom Metazoa; phylum Chordata; class Lepidosauria; order Squamata; family Anolidae; genus Anolis; species Anolis sagrei. The sequence continues at coordinate 174,467,121 of NC_090022.1, forward strand.
AGAAGCTATTTTGCTCCCAAGACACAGCACCATCCCATTCCATGTGTTTTCGTGGAAATTAATTCTCTAAGCTAAATGCCTAAATCGTTCTTTCCCTTGTGGGATGATTAATTTTCATGAACCCAGTGTAGTTATTCAAGTTTTTTTCATTTCAATTATGTAATATCAATAATATAATGGAGCAGTTGAAATTCATCATAGCTCAGCAAGAAAGAACTGTGGGGTCACCAACAGCCAGCTAATGTCAGGAAAATCTAAACAATAATAATATAATAATAGGATGTGTAAATTAGTCCTGCCATGGAATTTTGAAAAGAAGGCCCTATTCTATATTCTTACTAACTTTACTTTGAAGAAGGACAACTCCTTGTCCCTACTAAACTCCAATAATAGGGAGATACACATAGTACATGATGCTGCTTCAGTGCATATTTTCCATATATAAAAAGCCAGCCAGCTGTCAGTTTAATCACACAAACCATACAAAATATTCCATTCCACTCTTTTTAATATCTGGGGTGCTGTGGAAGTAATGCTGTTTCACACCACTTTAACTTGTTGTTTATTCATTCAGTCACTTCCGACTCTTCGTGACCTCATGGACCAGCCCACGCGAGAGCTCCCTGTTGGCTGTCACCACCCCCAGCTCCTTCAGAGTCAAGTCAGTCACTTCAAGGATCCCATCCATCCATTTTGCCCTTGGTCGGCCCCTCTTCCTTTTTCCTTCCCCAGCATCATTGCCTTCTCTAAGCTTTCCTTTCTTCTCATGATGTGGCCAAAATACTTCATCTTGGCCTCTTCTGTCCTTCCCTCCAATGAGCAGTCAGGCTTCATTTCCTGAAGTATGGAGTGGTTGGATCTTCTCACGGTTCAAGGCACTCCCAGAACTTTCCTCCAACACCACAGTTCAAAAGAATCTATCTTCCTTCGCTCAGCCTTCCCTAAGGTCCAGCTCTCACATCTGTAGGTGACTACGGGGAATACCATTGCTTTAACTACGCATATCTTCGTTTCCAGTGTGAGGTCTCTACTCTTCACTATTTTATCGAGATTGGCCATTGCTCTCCTCCCAAGAAGTAAACATCTGATGTGGCGGCAAAAAAAGACAATGGGATTTTGGCCTGCATCAATAGGAGCATAGTGTCTAGATCTAGGGAAGTCATGCTACCCCTCTATTCCGCTTTGGTTAGACCACACGTTGAATATTGTGTCCAATTCTGGGCACCACAATTCAAGAGAAACATTGACAAGCTGGAATGTGTCCAGAGGAGGGCGACTAAAATGATCAAGGGTCTGAAGAACAAGCCCTATGAGGAGTGGCTTAAGGAGTTGGGCATGTTTAGCCTGAAGAGGAGAAGGCTGAGAGGAGATATGATAGCCGTGTATAAATATGTGAGAGGAAGCCACAGGGAGGAGGGAGCAAGCTTGTTTTCTGCTTCCATGGAGATTAGGACAAGGAACAATGGCTTCAAACTACAAGAGAGGAGATTCAATCTGAACATGAGGAAGAACTTCCTGACTGTGAGAGCCGTTCAGCATTGGAACTCTCTGCCCCGGAGTGTGGTGGAGGCTCCTTCTTTGGAAGCTTTTAAACAGAGGCTGGATGGCCATCTGTTAGGGGTGCTTTGAATGCAATATTCCTGCTTCTTGGACAGGGGGTTGGACTGGATAGCCCATGAGGTCTCTTCCAACTCTTTGATTCTATGATTTTATGATCCTGGCTGCAGTCTGCGTGTGCAGTAATCTTTGCACCTAGTCTGTCACTGCCTCCACGTTTTCTCCCTCTATTTCCCAGTTATCAATCAGTCCATTGCCATAACTGCCATCACTCAATGCTATAAAATTCTAGCAGCTGTAGTTTTGTGCGACTACGCTTCTTAATGGAAGAGAAGGCTAGAGGCTTTGTAAAATTACAGTTCCCATTATTCTACAGCATTGAGTCACAGCACTTAAAGTGGTGTCAAGCATTCTACATTATAAGTGTATCCCAGAGCTGTTGTGTCTACAGCTATAGGTAGCACATACCAGAAAACACTTTTCCTTTGTTGGAAAATGACAGGGTTGATCTTTCAATGGTTTTTATTAATGTCCTTGCGCAAAGGAATATTGTCCCATTGTAAGCATTGCACAAGTTCACAGATTGTGATGACATTGGGTTTGAACATCCTGCATTCAAATCTTTGTTGGGTGTAATTACATGACTAATAATAATGACAGAACCAGACAGGCAGCATTGTGCGGAAATGGAAATTGTGCAAACTTTCAGATGTTGCTGAATTTTAGCAACCTTAAACCAATACAGTCAAAAGTGAGGAATACTAGGAGTTGCAATTCAGTCCCCATACATCGCATAGTGGTTGGAAAACTTGTATCTTTGGACTCCTTCTCCCACACCTGAGAAGGCTACGTCTCCCATGATTAGAATTGCTGACCGGAAGATTCTGAAGAGTTCTAGATCCTTGTCACACCAGACTATTATAGCAGTGATTTCATCATACGTTTCCCTCTACTTTATCACTCGGTGTTGTGGTTCTTGCAACACTGTTGTGCTGTACAGCCAATGTGACTGGAATTTTTTTTTCTAAGCTGAAAATAATCGATGATTTTTTCAATCACACACACACACAAACAACAAGATGAGGCAATCAGGGCAGTGATAACGGGATTAGTATACAGATGAAAAAACTGTAAAATCAATCCATTATAGCACAAATGTGTGCGTCAACAATTTATTTATTTATTTAAAACAAACATTTCTATTCCATCCTTCTCACCATTCAGAATACATCTGAGATGGTTTTCAAACATAATACTCTTATCATATTGGCATTTTGTGCTTAGGACTCTAATCTAGGAAAGTAGCACTTTTGCATTCTGCATTAGGCATAATCAAAAGTATTTGTAAGAGCTGAAAAGGGTGGGGGAAGTTAATTGGTAAAGTCGAGCACCCCCCCCCCCCCAAATAAGGGATAGTGACTTATAGTTCTGCAAAGGGCAAGGGCACCAGACTGCACAATAGGGGTTAAGTCTTGGTCACATTGCCAAGGCACTAACAACAACAAGGACCCCATGAGGCTTTTGGGAAACAGCTGGATCTTGGGACTTCTGCCCTTCATGAGAGTTGTAGTTTCCCAAGGTCCAGCTTCGATCCCAGCGTGGCTGAATTCCACCCAATGGCTCATTGGGAAATCAACAAACTTTCCCTTTGGGTTTTAAGAGCTCTGCCTAATGTTTTGGACTCACAAGGACATCTTTCCCGCTCATTAACTTCCCGCAAAATTAACTATGGACTCATGTTGTTGTTGTTCATTCGTTCAGTCGTCTCCGACTCTTCGTGACCTCATGGACCAGCCCACGCCAGAGCTCCCTGTCAGCCGTTACCACCCCCAGTTCCCTCAAGGTCAGTCCAGTCACTTCAAGGATGCCATCCATCCATCTTGCCCTTGGTCGGCCCCTCTTCCTTTTGCCTTCCACTTTCCCCAGCATAATTGTCTTCTCTAGGCTTTCCCGTCTCCTCATGATGTGGCCAAAGTACTTCAACTTTGTCTCTAGTATCTTTCCCTCCAGTGAGCAGTCGGGCTTTATTTCCTGGAGGATGGACTGGTTGGATCTTCTCGCGGTCCAAGGCACTCTCAGCACTTTCCTCCAGCACCACAGCTCAAAAGCATCGATCTTCCTTCGCTCAGCCTTCCCTAAGGTCCAGCTCTCACATCCGTAGGTTACTACAGGGAATACCATGGCTTTGACTAGGCGTATCTTTGTTGCCAGTCTGATGTCTCTACTCTTCACTATTTTATCGAGACTGGACATTGCTCTCCTCCCAAGAAGTAAGCGTCTTCTGATTTCCTGGCCACAGTCTGCGTCTGCAGTAATCTTTGCACCTAGAAATATAAAGTCTGTCACGGCCTCCACGGTTTCTCCCTCTATTTTCCAGTTGTCAATCATTCTTGTTGCCATAATCTTGGTTTTTTTGACGTTTAGCTGCAACCCGGCTTTTGCGCTTTCTTCTTTCATCTTGATTAGAAGGCTCCTCAGCTTCTCCTCGCTTTCGGCCATCAGAGTGGTGTCATCTGCATATCTGAGGTTGTTAATGTTTCTTCCAGCAATTTTCACCCCAGCTTTGCATTCATCCAGCCCCGCACATCGCATGATGTGTTCTGCATACAAGTTGAATAGGTTGGGGGAGTGTATGCAGCCTTGCCGGACGCCTTTCCCAATCTTGAACCAGTCTGTTGTTCCGTGGTCAGTCCTTACTGTTGCGACTTGGTCCTTGTACAGATTCCTCAGGAGAGAGACAAGGTGGCTTGGTATGCCCATCCCACTAAGAACTTGCCACAATTTATTATGATCCACACAGTCAAAGGCTTTAGAATAGTCAATGAAGCAGAAGTAGATGTTTTTCTGAAACTCCCTGCCTTTCTCCATTATCCAGCGGATATTGGCAATCTGGTCTCTCGTTCCTCTGCCTTTTCTAAACCCAGCTTGAACATCTGGCAACTCTCGCTCCATGTATTGCTGGAGTCTTCCTTGCAGAATCTTGAGCATTACCTTACTGGCATGAGAAATAAGGGCCACTGTACGGAAGTTTGAGCAGTCTTTCGCATTTCCCTTTTTTGGTATGGGGATATAAGTTGATTTTTTCCAGTCTGATGGCCATTCTTGTGTTTTCCATATTTGCTGGCAAATGGCATGCATCACCTTGACAGCATCATCTTTTAAGATTTTAAACAGTTCAGCTGGGATCCCGTCGTCTCCTGCTGCCTTGAAAATAATTTATTTATTAAATTTCTTTGCGGATGGGATGGGGAAGAAGATATTTGATATGAATTTCTGTGGATTTCTGTATTCCCCCATGTATTTTCCTTATTCTTGCCCTGACACCCAAACCTATCACTCCTTCCCCCTCCCTTTGGGTAAATCAATCCAGGAAGCGGCCAGCTGTTGAAAGGGCAATCAGAGGTTACTTTACTATATGTTGCATATCGATTTAAAAATGAAATCTATATGCAAGAGGGGGAATATGTAATAAGGAATTCAATGTGCAAATTTGATAAATGTGAATTTAAAATTATGTTTGGGAATGAATGGAGGTAATAATTTTGGAGATGCCAGTAAAATATTAAGACCTGTAATGACTAACTACCCGCTTGCTGCTTTGTGATTAAAACCTGCTGATGAGACCTGAAGAGTAAACTCTGATAAGAACTGGGACAGTGATTACAGAAATGTTTGCAACATTACTTATGTTAAGAAGGAAGTCAACACAAGCCTTGTGTTTGTCAACACCAATCAAGAAATTAACAACTGGCCAGGAAACTCGGATGGATCCAGGATGGAAGAAGTCTACCATTAATTTACAACTTTGGGACTACATCAACAGAATTTTCCTATAAAAATGCCTCTGATCTCTTTACTGGTATGCCTTGCATGTGAGCTATCACTGCATTGTATCCGATCCAGCTGAATCGCTCATTAAACCTCGATGCCTCTTCTTCACTTTGGCAAGAGTCTCATTTCAATTTTTAATATTAACTAGCTGTGCCCTGCCACGCGTTGCTGTGGCCTATAGTAAAACTTATCAAAGTTGAGGTAGATATCTGGACTATTATGAAAGAGAGGTACCTACCTATTCCTTCCCCCTTTTCCTCCCCCTTTCTCTCCTTTCTTCCTTCTCTACCTCTTTCTTTCTTTCCTTCTTTCACTACTTGGTTTCATCCTTCTCTCTTTCCTTCATTCCCTCCCCCTTTCTTCCTTTGCCTTTCTTCCCTCCCTGTTTGCTTCCTTCTTTCACTTTTTATTTCCTTTTATTTCACCACCATCATAACAATAACAATAATGCAATGCATTGCCTCCGGGACCTGACACCTCTCCCATTCCCCCTAAAAGGGTCTCATAGGAACAATAGCATAATAATAATAATAGAAATAACAACCTTTACCCGCCACGTGTTGCTGTGGCCAATCTTCCCTCTTTCTCTCCTTCTCTCCTTCTTTCCCTCCCTCCCTCCCTCCCTCCCTCCTTCCTTCCTTCCTTCCTTCCTTCCTTCCCATCTTTCCTTCTCCTCTTCTTTCTCTATCTCTTTCCTTCCTTCCCCCTTTTTCTTTCTCTTCTGCTGTCTCTCTTTTCTTTCCTTCCATCTTTCCTTTTCTTTCCTTTTCTTCTTCCTCTAACTTTCCTTCCTTCCCCCTTTTTCTTTACCTCCCTTTCTCTTTCTTCCTTCTTTCCTTCCTTCCTGTCTTTCCTAGATTTTGACAGGGCGGGAAGGGGCGGGGTGGGGTTTGGAGGTGGCGTGAAGTAAAAGAAGGTAAGATTGGGGCAGGGGAGTGATGGAACGTGGGGTTGCGTGTGTGTGTGTGCGGCAGCGGGGGGAGTGATGGAGCGTGGGGTTGCGTGTGTGTGTGCGGTGGCGGGGGGAGTGGGGTTGCATGTGTGTGTGCGGCGGCAGGGGGAGTGGGGTTGCGTGTGTGTGCGGCGGTGGGGGGAGTGATGGAGCGTGGGGTTGCGTGTGTGTGTGCGGCAGGGTGTGTGTGTGTGCGGGAAGCGGCGCGGCGGGGCTTGGAGTGGGCATGGTTTCTGCAGAGGGAACGTTGGCCAGAAGGCCATGTGCGCGCGCCAGGGAACTTGCGGCTGGGCGCCAATGCGCATGCTCAGTTGTTTTGCCGTTTTGTGAGTGTGTTGTTGTGTTGTTTTTCATTTTGAGTAGATATGTTTGTACCTTGTGGGTTGTGTTATGGGTATGGGAATTTTGGTTAAGTTTCGTTGGGTTTTTTTTGAGTTTTGTTCTTTTGCCGTTTTGTGAGTGTGTTGCTGTGTTGTTTTTCATTTTGAGTAGATATGTTTGTACCTTGTGGGTTGTGTTATGGGCACGGGGTTTTTAGATAAGTTTAGTTGGGGGATTTTTGAGTTTTGTTGTTTTGCCGTTTTGTGAGTGTGTTGTTGTGTTGTTTTTCATTTTGAGTAGATATGTTTGTACCTTGTGGGTTGTGTTATGGGCACGGGGATTTTGGTTAAGTTTCGTTGGGGTTTTTTTGAGTTTTGTTGTTTTGCCGTTTTGTGAGTGTGTTGTTGTGTTGTTTTTCATTTTGAGTAGATATGTTTGTACCTTGTGGGTTGTGTTATGGGCATGGGAATTTTGGTTAAGTTTCGTTGGGGGTTTTTTGAGTTTTGTTTCCTCGATGGATGCCCCTAACAAATTTATATATATAGATAAAATTGCTGGAATCAGGCTTTTCTGAAGGCTCGCCAAAGTAACGTTCCCTCTTTGGTGGGAACTAAGGGTCCTCTCCCCTTGGAGTCGACCCACCTAAAGTTCCTATCGACTTCATTGGCTGCTCTAGACTTGGAAGACATCCAGATCGCCTTAATTCTAACAACAACAACAAAAACCTACATACTTTGAGCTGAACGACACACATACTTCTCCCCTTTATTCTCAAAAGTTATTATCCAAATTGTCCAATTTATTCCATCAAAGACATGAAGGTGGAAGGCAAAGTCAAAGATCTCTTTATTGCTTTAGTTGGTCAAGGAAGGATGTCAGGGGAGATGGCCCCAATCTGGCATACCTCACGTTTACAGACATTGCATTTTATAGACATTTGGAAGTAATAGACATCACTCTAAATTGGTACAAATTACAATCTGAAGTATTATTGGTGTAAGGCAGGAAACTTAATAAAACCCAGTCGCACCTCAGGGTAAAATCACCTTGCTTAAGACACCAAAGAACACACTAGCAGTAGCCTTTATGGTTTATTAAAATAAAGGATAAAAAGTTCAAAAGGCAAAAGTATATTTCAAAAGATCAATCCAAGGTAACATAGGCAAACAAGATCCATGAGGACACAGGCTCATGACAACATGACAAAGTCCTGAAACATGAACATGAAAGCTGCAAGATAAATCCAAAGTCTCTTGAATGAAGCGGGAAGTTGCTCTGACACTGAGGCATGTTCAAACAGCCTATTTAATACTCTTTGGATGACATGAAGGCGTTTCTATGACCCCGAGCCTCCCTCTCTCGCCTGCTAGCGATCCTGACACTCCTTCGGACCCTAAATTCCAACCGATCAGCTCTTTCTAAGCCTCGAGCTCCATCAATGTCAATTTCCTTGTTAGTGCTTTTCCCCTCATTATCAAGCGGAGAACTATCTGGCTGAGAACCATCCTCCCTTCCTGAATCTACCTGGCTCTCAGTAATTTAACTTTCCCCAGAGTCATCCCTTGCTGTGGGAAACAACTGAACTTCTGCTCCTTGTTCCTGGTCTTCCTCGTCTAACACAGGGACCTCATAACTTTGCACCTGACTGTGCATCTGATACCCATCATCCCCATCAGAACCATTGACACTATCACTCTGAGATTCCAGCTGAGTCACAACAAACCCTTCATTGAAAGAATTATTGAGTCTGCCTTCTATATCCACACCATCCCTTTCCGCCAAGGGAACTCATACTTAGGAAGTGATTCAAGGGAAACAATGTTTGCTCATGATGATCAGGGCTGGGAAGGGAAAGACTCCTTGATTAAACAATGCATAGTAATTTATAGCAAGATAGATTTGGGATTTGTTTGGGGGAAATCCATTGTGTCCCTCTGAGATCGATAGGCTTTCTGAGTTAATTTGCATTCCAATCTCAGTTCTGAGCCCAGGGCGAAGCTGAACTGGGAATTCTGGCATATTGAACCCATTATGTGGAGGTTCGGAGAAAGAAGTTGGCAGAGCAGTGCTCACCCTTCCTGCTGCCAAAGCTGAGCAGGGTAACTGAGGTCATTCACCGGAACCTCCACTTTTCAGGGTCCCCATTTCAGATAACACATAAGAGTAATTTCACCCAGTGGCATCATTAGGAGAGTATGGGGCATGCAGACCAAACTAGGTGACACTGTCAGAAGCAGTGACACCAAAATGACTGTAGATTTTTTGGGTAGTGTTTAAGAAATATTCTTAGCACCAGGGCCAGCCAGACAAACATCCCTTCTTGTTCTTGTTTCATAGATTCCTTTTGGCTTGTTGTTATCAGGCTTGCTTTCAAAACAACTTGCACAATGTGTTGTTTCTGGAATGAACGCGTGATACGAGGAACATGCAAATGTAAACATATTTAAGCCATACATGTGATGTTGTAATGTAAAGGTATAATTTCAATTTTGCTGATTGTGTATATCACTACTATTGGCATTACATTCAGTGATATATGGGAACTGTGGTTTACGAGTAACGTTTGAACATTTTTTTTCTAAATATACTGTATAGTTTGCTATAGAAGGAGATCCATATGAGTGACACAATGAGTGACAACATTGGGTGACAGCAACCTTGTTTAAGATTTGAATCAGTCAAATCTAAAACGCACATGTGTAGCTTCCTCAAATGAAATCTGTGAGGAAGTTAGAAGATTATTTAAGGAACCATACAAATCAGACCAAGACCCATACAATTAAGTTCTTAGGGATAACACAAGCCTACAAATATTTTTAATTAGATATAATTTTAGATCATTCTTATTTTTATTTTTTTGGCACTGAATTCAGATCTATGTTTATTTTTTCTCTATCACGTGTAGTTTTTCCGATGATGCTAATCAGATAATGAATGCATTTACACACTGATATCAATAGAATCTAACTGATATCAGTGTGTAAACACATTAATTATTCAATTAGCCTCATCGCAAAAACTACATGTTATGGCGACCCAGGAATTTCATAGGCTCAGAAGTGAGAAATTAATAAAACTTCTAAGCACCGCAGTTCAAAAGAAATAGTGACAAGCTGGAAGGTGTCCAGAGGAGGGTGACCAAAAGGATCAAAGATCTGTTGACCATGAATCCCTACGAGGAGTGTCTTAAAGAACTGGGTCTGTTTAGCCTGCAGAAGAGAAGGTTGAGAGGAGACATGATAGCCATGTTTAAATATGTGAAATGTTGTCATAAGGAAGAGGGAGCAGGTTTGTTTTCTGCTGAAACTCGGTCTCAGTACAATAGGTCCAAATTACAGGAAAGGAAATTCCACCTGAACATTAGGAAGAACCTGCTGAGGTGTTCCTGCGAGTATCTCTGTAGATCTTAGGAAGCTGTTTCTATGACATAAAGCGTTGGCATGTTGCCTGATATTCGAACAGAGGATGGGCCGAAGATGTCAATGCCTTGGTCCTTTTATTATAGGCTGCTACTTCCTAGCGGATGTCAGGTGATGCAATATGGGCTAAACAGTATAATTTCTCCAGTGGTGTAGGGCGTAGACATCCCGTGATAATGGGGCATGTCTCATTAAGAGCCACATCCACTGTTTTAACGTGGTGTGTTCCACACTGAGCATGCGTATTCAGCAACAGAGTAGCAAAGTGTAAGAGCAGATGTCTTCACTGTATCTGGTTGTGATCCCCAGGTTTTGCCTGTCAGCTTTTGTATATTATTTCTAGCACCCACTTTTTGTTTGACATTCAAGTGGTGCCTCTTATTAAATCTGAGCATGTTCCAGAGGGACTCCCAGGTATTTGGGTGTGCTGCAATGCTCCAGTGGGATTCCTTCCCAGGTAATCCTCAGAGCTCGAGATGCTTGTCTGTTCTTAAGATGAAAAGCACATGTCTGTGTTTTAGATGGATTAGGGATCAGCTGCTTTTCCCTGTAATGGGCAGTAAGAGCACCTAAAGCTTCAAAGAGCTTCTGTTCAACCATCTCAAAGCTCCCTGCTTGAGCAGTGATGGCACAATCGTCAACATAGATGAAATTCTCTGTCCCTTCTGGCAGTGGCTGATCATTTGTGTAAATGTTAAACATTGATGAAGCAAGTACGCTTCCCCCAAGGTAGGCTGTTTTCTGTTTTCGCTGTCTGCTTCTCTGGCCCTGGAACTCAACACAAAAGTTCTGTTTTGTAGCAGATGTGAGAGGCCAAGGATGGCCATCTGTGGGGGATGCTTTGATTGTGCTTTCCCTGCATGGCAGAGGGTTAGACTAGATGGCCCACGTGGTCTCTTCCAACTCTATGATTCTATAATACTCTGATTCAGTGATTCCTAGCTTCCTCTTCAAATGATTTGTCGCTTGTAGCATTCCCTCAATGAGATTTGTTGTGTAACTCTCACTTCTCGCGAGAGTTCCCTCTCTGCCCCTTTAAGGAGGAACGCCTTTCTTTTTTCCTTCCCACTACGCAACCTACTGAGCATGCGCGCCCGCCTCCGGTCCAGTTCTCGCGAGAAGAGGCTGCTGCTCCAGAAAGCCCATCATGGCGGCGCTGGCTGGATCTCCCTCGGCCGCTCTCCCCTCCTTGGCGGCGGCGAACCCGAATCCCGCCCCGGCCTTGCCACCGGGCCCGCCGGGCTACCGGCCCTTCGAGCCCGAGGCGGTGGGGCTGAGCCCCGGATGGAGGCTCACCGGCTACGGGGAGCTGCGGGGCTGAGGCTGCAAAGTCCCCCAGGAGACGCTGCTCAGGCTCCTGGAGGGACTCAGCGGCCCTCGGCCCGGCTTGGCGGAGGCGGGGGAGCCGGTGGCGGCCACGGGAACGACTCCCACCCTCGGTGAGGCCTGGGGCAGGCGGGAGGGCGGGTCCCGAGGCGGAAAGAGTCTCTTGAGAAGCCTTCTGGTTGATGGGCCCTTGTTGTGAGGGAGGGCCTTCGAAGTCTGACTCTGAGAGCCAAACATTATTATTATTATTATTATTATTATTATTATTATTATTATTACTGCGCTTATATACCGCTATTTCTCAGCCTAAATCGGCGACTCAACGCGGTTTACAACACTACAAAAATCAACAATATTCAGTTTAAAAGCATAAAAAACACATATACAATACAAATTATTGGGCCACCAATAACAATCCAAATGCATCTCGTAACTAGAATCGCAATCCAAATTCATCGTCCATGATTACCAATCCTTTAATCATCAAAATTCATTGCACCGGGTTAACCGAATGCTTGTTCAAACATCCATGTCTTCAATCTTTTTCAAAACACCATCAGCGAGGGGGCTGATCTTACCTCTATGGGGAGGGTGTTCCAAAGCCGAGGGGCCACCACAGAAAAGGCCCTGTCTCTCTTCCCCGCCAGCCGCACCTGTGAGGCCGGCGGGATAGAGAGCAGGGCCTCCCCAGACGATCTTAGGGTCCTGGTGGGCTGATAGGCCGAGATACGTTCGGATAGATAAGTTGGGCCAGAACCGTTTAGGGCTTTAAAGGCCAACGCCAGCACTTTGAATTGAGCCCGGTAGCAGATCGGCAGCCAGTGGAGCTGGTGCAGCAGAGGAGTTGTATGCTCCCTGCGCTCCGCTCCTGTTAGTATCATGGCTGCCGCCCGTTGAACTAATTGGAGCTTCCGGGCTGTCTTCAAAGGCAACCCCATGTAGAGAGCGTTGCAGTAGTCAAGACGGGATGTAACCAGAGCGTGGACTACCGTGGCCAAGTCATTGGCAGGAAGACGCTTGAAAGAGAATCCCAGAGTTAGACAAAGGCCCCCATGACCCTCTTGCAAGCAAATTAGTCAAATATGGACTAGGCCAGTGTTTCTCCACCTTTCTAATGTTTCGACCCCTTAATATAGTTCCTTATGTTGTGGTGACTCCAACCATAACATTATTTTTGTTGTCATTTTGCTACTGTTATGAATTGTAAATATCTGATATGCAGAATGTATTTTAATTCACTGGACCAAATTTGCAACACAAATACCTGATATGCCCAAATTTGAATGCTGGTGGAATTGGGTGGGGGATTGATTTTGTCATTTGGGAGTTGTGGTTGCTGGGATTTATAGTTTACCTACATTCAAAGAGACTTCTGAATCCCATCAACAATAGAATTGGGTCAGACTTCGAACACAGAACACCCTGCCTTGAGGTCTTCCGCTTTCTCTGCCAAAGGGATTCCCAAGACCATTAGAAATGTGTGTTTTCTTATGGTCTTTGGTGACCCCTTGGAAACCGCTTCATGACTCCCCCAGGGGTCCTGACTCCCAGGTTGAGAAACACTGGACAAGCCAATTCTCCTATTAGGTGGATTTGTCATTGGTTAAGTGACCAAACCCAAAGGGTGCTCACCAATAGTTCCTCTTCACCCTGGAAAGAAGTGACTAGTGGAGTGCCACAGGGTTCGATCCTGGGCCCATTAATAATAATAATAATAGTAATAATAATCTTTATTTATACCCTGCCACCATCTCCCCGATGGGGACTCGGGGCAGCTTACATAAGGCCAAGCCCAAACAACAAATTACAGCAGATAAAAACGGAAACCGAAAACGCAGACAATAAACAACAACGTCATAATTACATAAAACATGTGAATGCATAGCAATATAAAATTACAGTAAACACAATCACAGTGACAATGGGAGGGCTACATGTAATGATTAAAAGAAAAAACTAATTAAAAACTTGAGTGAGATAAAGGAGAAGCAGGTTATTCGCGGAGGAGGGCTATTCAACATCTTTATAAATGACTTGGATGAAGGCTTAGAGGGCGTGCGTATCAAGTTTGCAGGGGACACCAAATTAGGAGGGATAGCTAATACCCCAGGATTAGAATTCAAAATGACATTAACAGATTGGATAGATGGGCCAAAACTAACATAATGGATTTCAACATGGGCAAATATAAGATATGATACTTAGGCAGAAAATATGAAATGCAAAGATACAGGATGGATGATGCCTGGCGCAACAACAGTCCATGTGAGAAAGATCTTGGATCCTTAGTGGACAATAAATTGAACATGATGCAGCAGCTAAAAAAGCCAATGGGATTTTGGGCTGCATCAAATGGAGTATAGTGTCTAGATCAAGGGAAGTCATGGTGTCCCTCTATTCTACTTTGGTTAGACCTCACCTGGAATAACACTGTGCCCTATTCTGTATACCACATTTCAAAAGAGATATTGACAAGCTGGAAGGTATTCAGAGGAGGGCGACTAAAATGATAAAAGGTCTGGAGACCATGAATCCTTATGAGGAGCATCTAAGAGCCGCCGCAAACTAGGCTCCTGCGGGAGCAAACCTTGCGAGCACGTCCTTGATGTCATGAGACTGCGCCTCTCTCTCCACCCCTTTCTCCGTGCTAGAGAAGAAAACCACTGGTTTTTCCTTTGCTAGGGCAGCATTGCCAGCGTTCTCTCTCAGTTGAATTCTGCCAACTGAGAGAGTACGCTGGCAATGCTGCCCTAGCAAAGGAAAAACTACGCTGGCACAGAGAAAGGGGCGGAGAAAGGGGCGGGATGAGAGGCGGAGTCTCATGACGTCAGGGACGTGCTGGCAAGGTTTGCTCCCGCAGGAGCCTAGTTTGCGACGGGTCTTAAAGACCTGAGTATGTTTAGCCTGCAGAAGAGAAAGTTGAGAGGAGACATGATTGCCATATGTAAATCTATGAAAGGGTGCCATAAGGAAGAGGGAGCAGGTTTGTTTTCTGCTGCCCTGGAAATGAGGACTTGGAACAATGGGTTCATATTACGGGAAAGGAGATGCTACCCAAACATAGGAAGTACTTCCTGACCACACTCCTGTCTTCCTCAGAGTGTGGTGGAAGGTTCTTCCTTGGAAACTTTTAAACAGAGGCTGGATGACCATCTGTCGGGTGCTTTGATTGCACGTTTCCTGCATGGCAGGGGGTGGGACTAGATGGCCCATGTGGTCTCTTCCAACTCTATGATTCTATGAGAGACACTCAAAGACCATCCAGGCCAACTCCCTGCCATGTAGGAACACACAATCAAAGTACTTTCATCAGATTGCCATCCAGCTCCTCTTTAAAATTCTTCAGAGCAGGAAACCACCACACTCTGGGGAGCATATTCTATTGTCAAACATTAGGAAGTTCTTCCTAATGTTTAGCTGGAATCTTTCCTGCAGTTTGAATCCATTGCTCCAGTGTGCCTTAGTCTCCAGAACAGCAGAGAACATGGCCGTCATGTCCCTTCTCAGCCTTCTCTTCTGTAGACCCAGCTCCCTCATCCACTCCCCTAAGGTCTTGACTTCTAAACCTTTGATGATCCATTTATTCACCCTTTTCTGTACATCTTGTCCAACCCCTGCCATGCAGGAAAAACACAATTGTACCCCTGACAGATGGCCATCTAACCTGTTTAAAAGCCTCTGGAGAAGGAACCTCCATTGCACTGTTCCACCGTTGAACAGCTCTTATGGTCAAGAAGTTCTTCCTAATGTTCAAATGGAATCTCCCTTCCTGTAATTTGAACCCATTTCTTCAATTCCTAGGGTGCTTCCAGACAGCACAAAAACATAGGTTTTAAAGGGAGGACAAAGAAACCCGGAACCTGAGTACTTGCTTACTTTGTTTTTATTTTCCTTGGAAGATTCCTGTGTGTGAGTTTTTTTATGTGTGGAGGTCAATGCACAACTGATCAATACACAGTCATCACAGACTGAGGTTCCACTGGTGGCATAGTTTAACAGGACGACCGTGGCTTCTCAATCTGTTGCAGCCTTCTTCCGCCTTCACAGCCATTGTAACATGTACCATGTTATCCTCTGCCTGCTCCACTGTTAGGTCTTTGGTCTGTGCTTGGTCTGGAACCTCCCCCGCGGCCACTTTTGGGAGTTCACGACTCCAGTTGTTGTGCCCGCAGGTTCATTGGAACATGCAAGCCCCCTCACCTCGACAAGGTGACAGTCCATCGAGGGGGACCTGAATACATATCTAGAGTACATATCCCTATACAGACCTATAGGTTCCAGGATTTCTTTCCATGCCATCCTCACAGACCTCTTCTGTACCCAAACAATCTGGAGGGTAAATGGGGGACATCCAGCAGATTAAAAAAAACTCCATTATGCACTGAACTGTATATGTGCACATGCGAATATCTTAATATAAATATTAGCAGATTTGCATGTGTGCATATGAGATTCAGCACATAATAGAGTGATTTAAAAAAACCTTCTGCTGGATTTCTCCCTTCCCCTAATTGTTTAGTCAAGCTCTGTTGAATATTATACAGTTAAAATAAAAGAGTTTCAGAGAGTTCTAATTGCTTTCCATTCTGCTTCCTTTAAATCAGCTGTGTGTCTGTTTGACAGCCTGATCATCTGTTTTGGGCTTTTTTAAAGCAGGCATCAGCTGGAGCAGTCTACACCAGAGGGAAGGAAATCATGTGTTTTTGGTGACTGCAGGGTTACACAGTGATACGAATATGCACATTTTTGGCCAGAATAGGGATAAAAGGTGAACTTTTTATCCTGTGTTTTTCGGCCGTTGCAGCAAAATCAGCATGCATTTAATGCTAACGTAATGTAACCACCCCCTTTCAAATATGGGAAATCCCCAGGTTTTAAGTACTGTTTAGATGATTTGCTTTTATTAATGTAAATACTTTTAAATGTTTTTATGATATTGTTGGCATTGAATTGTGGCCTTGTGAACCGCCTCGAGTTGTCTGCGGGCTGAGGGGGGTGGTACAAAAATGTAGCAAATAAATAAATAAATTGATGGGGCCCTAGTCTCCAGGGCAGCAGAAAACAAGCCTGCTTCCTCTTCCTTATGACATCCTTTCAAATATTTAAACGTATATTATTATGCCTCCTCCGCCTTCTCATCTGCAGGCTGAACAGACCAAGCTCTTTAAGCTGCTTCTCAAAGGTCATGGTCTCCAGACCTTTGATCATGTTAGTCACCCTCTTTTGGACACATTCCAGCTTGTCAATATCTCTCTTGAATTGTGGTGCCCCAAACCGAACACAGTTCTATTCCAAGTAGGATCTGACCAAAGCATAATAGAGGGGCATCATAGCTTCCTTTCATCTAGACCAGGCAGCCTCAGATGGTGGCCCTCCATCTGTTTTTAGGCTCCAACTCCCATAAATCCTATGATTGTTATGTTGTTTTATGTTGTTTTAATTGTTTTTGCTTTGTTTTTAATTATATTCCGCCTTGGCCTTGGGCCCCATGTAAGCTGCCCAAGTCCCTTCGGGAGATGGAGGCGGAGTAGAAAAATAAAGTTCTTCTAATTCCTGGCCATTGAACAAGCTGGTGAGGGCTTCTGGGAGTTGGAGACCCCAACAGCTGAAGGGCTGCCATTCGAGGGGGTGTGGCCTAGACACTGCTTCTTTTGATGTAGCCTAGAATCTCATTGGCATCCTAGTTACGATTGAAGCTCTTTAAATTTTCAGTTTTTTCTTAACGCTGAAATGCTTATTTACGAAGGTGGCCCCATTCTCAGTACATTCCATTGAGACATTGATTGCCTGTTCTACTCAAATTCATTAACATAGTCAGAAAAATCACACTGTTGGGGCTCGCTGCTATTCCCTCTTATTAGTTAGCACAAAATCTTTTTGATTTTTCCCCCTCAATCAAACGCGGAAGTCAAGATATAGATACAAGCTTAATTGATCAAGTCACCTTGCTGGGTGGAGAATGCCACACTTGAGTTGAAGTGCTGTTTAGTTTTATAGTCAGAACTTTGAGCATGTGCACATCAGGCTCTTTCTCCCCTCATTCCTATCTCTTGCTTTGATCCTTCCTTGGTATCAGTTCTTATCAGTATTCTTGTGCCTGCTTTCTCAGCAGCTTGCATTCCCCCTCCTGTCTCCCTTGTCTGAGCTCCCTGCTTTCAGTGGATTTCCACTTCAAGGCCTCCTCTCTTATCAGTGCTCTTTTAGCAGTTGTTTGTATTCTTACACCTGCTTGTTATTAGGTTGAACTTTTCCCTAGAATTCTCCCGTTTTGGTTCTCTCACTCCCTGCTGTTCCATCGGTGAGACTTTGAACTTAACATTGACTGGGTACAAGAAACAGGTCTTTAATTCTAACAGCTTGTTTAGTGGTTGAATCTCTGGCAGGTCACTCCAGAGTCTTGGGGGCGGCTGATAAAAACATCTTCTGGGTGACTGTTGCCAGTCTAGTCCTGGCTAGTTGGAGTAAATGTCCCCCAGAGGACCTGAATGTATGGGTGGATTATATGGGGAAACATGTAATAACTGGGGCCTCTTACAGGGAGCGGTCAACCCCCCGTTTAAGGAGCTCAATTGGCCTCCGTTTATCTTCCGGTCCCAATTCAAGGTACAGGTTCTTACCTATTAAGCCCTAAATGGCTTGGGACCCTCCTACCTTCGTGACCGTATATCTCGCCATAAAATTACCTTCAGAATATGTGTATAAGCTGTATGCATGTATACAATACAAAACTTTATTATGGTCACTGACCAGCACAGGTGCCCTGGGAAGGGAAACACAGCTCCCCTGTGAAGCAGTTATATGTATAAAAATCATCGTTAGATTTGGGTCTGATCTCCATGATACCTCATTATGTGTGTACATATATGCCAATAATGGATACTCCAAAATTCCAAATGTTTTTGATTCTGAGCATTTCGGATAAGGGATACTTATCCTGTGCCTGTAGAGGTTCTACAATGCATGTGATCCTTCCTCTCCACAGGCATTGGGATGGACTCCTGTGTGATCCCTTTGAGACATGGGGGCCTGTCCCTTATACAGACTACAGACTTCTTTTATCCACTGGTGGAGGATCCCTACATGATGGTGAGCACAGAGAATGGGAGCACAACAGTAGGAGGGGGAAAGGGTTGCTGAGAAGGGAGCTGTATCTGTTATACAGCACGATATATTTGTGTTTGAAACAATGGTCTTGTGTGTGATCTCCTTTATTCAATGCTTTGTATCTGATGTAGGGTCGAATTGCCTGCGCCAATGTTCTGAGTGACCTCTATGCAATGGGCATCACAGAGTGTGACAACATGCTTATGCTGCTGAGTGTGAGCCAGAAAATGAGTGAGGAGGTGAGAAGCAATATATCAAAATGAGAATTTTAAAAATGTTTTTATATGACATTCTGTATGACCACTGCCCATCTGTAAAAGGACATTACCTGTTTGGGTCACTTCTGCACCAGGCTTTTTGAACCTGGATGCTGCCAGGGCAATGGAGCTGGTTGTATTTCTGAAAAGTTAGAACACCGAATGTAGAAGTGGTCAGGTGCAATGTCTGGCCCCTTCAACTAAAAGGGTCAGGTAATATATGATATACAAAGATGGCTCTCTGAGTCATACCCGATGTCGGACTAATTTAACATATAGGCTGTCGTTGTGTAAAGTGACTTCTGTTTTTTTAAAAGTATACTTTGACTTGAATCAAATTGCTAGTCCCAAGTAATGGAAAAGAATGTAGTAAAGCAACATTTATGTACATTTCATTGGTGCAGTTATTGAGACTGTTGGGTCTAATAGCTGGGATTCATAATTTTACGGTTCATGTGCTTAAATACATGACTGCAAGTTTTCTTGTTCTTAAAATTTGAATGAATGATTACACTATGTAACACAATTTTTGTTCCTGAGTTATAAATGTCATTTCCTAATTGTTTCTATCATAAAAACATGGAAAAGGTATATTAAAACGCAAGAACTTTGTTTTGCATATAATTTTTCAGTGAACATCTCATAGTCTCAACAAATTCAACATGGTTTGTGGTAGCTACAAAAAATGAAGTTTCTTGAGTATAACAATTATTTTCAAAGTAAATACTGCACCATTAAACAGAAAATAACATTTTCAAACCAGGAACAGTTTTTTTTCCAAATTTTGTTACATAGTCTTATTTGCTAAGATGTCAAGGCAGTTTGAAGTGATTCAAATATCATGCTAAATCTTAATTTGCAGCAACATTGTTTTTTAGAATCAAGGGCTTGTTTGTGTAGCCGTATCATTAGTCAAATCATAATTTAGAATTGTGTATCTGCTTTTGTTTTCTGTAGAAGTCTCCTGTTTCTGTGATGAAACAGCTTCCTCTAATCCAGTGGTTGCCAATCTTTGGTCCTCCAGGTGTTTTGGACTTCAACTCCCAGGAATCCCAGCCAGCTGACTACGTGTGGGATTGTAGGAGCTGAAGTCCAAAACACTTGGAGGACCAAAGGTTGGCAACCATTGTGTAAAGGAATAACTACAACAATGACTTTCCAGTTCATATATCTACACCAAATAATTGATTTGATTTTTTTGATAAATCCTCATTTGTAAGCTCACGTATCTTACCAAGACATCTTTCGAATTGATATTTGAAGCAAACACATGTAACCAAACTGTGTTTTATGAGAACCACTATTATATCCTTTTTTTGAACTGCAGATAGGAAATCACAGAGTTCTAACTTTCCAAAGTAGTTCTGATGTTTGCAGGCAGTTTCCTGAATCTTTTGTTGTACTTTCACCCAGGAGCGAGATAAAATCATGCCACTGATAATCAAGGGCTTCAGGGATGCAGCAGAAGAAGGTGGCACTTCAGTAACTGGTGGGCAGACAGTCTTGAATCCTTGGATTATTGTTGGAGGGGTTGCAACAGTTGTTTGCCAGCCCAATGAATTCATCATGTGAGTATCGAGAGCGCATTGTGAGAGAATTTGAGGAAGCAGTCTATAGGGTTATTGATGTATTTTGCAGAAATATAATTGCATTCCAGTGTTAACTGGAAAGTGATGATTTTTGCAGGATTACAGAGCTGACTTATAAGGAAAGTGAAGAATAGTTTGTTTAACAGAATTAAAGATTGAATTTCCCTTGAATTGGGAGAAGGGTTTTTAACTTTCCAGCCAAATTTCTTCTCATATCCTTGAGTAAAGGATATGAGAAGAAATTTGGCTGGAAAGTGAAAAACCCTTCTCCCAGTTCAAGGGCAAATGTGGTATAGATGGCTATCAAATCATGTGCAAAGTGAAACAATTATAACACTCCAAATAGTTTCAAACCATTCTGCTTCTGAAAATCAGAACAGGCTTTGTAAACAATGTGGATAGAATATTTTTGGAATTATAAATAAACCCTCATCTTGGAGCTTAATGAGTGTAATAACAATAAGAGTTTTTCATTGATCTACTGGATCTGGCTATCCCATTTCTTCTGGAAGATGTTGGTCTGAACATGTCACATTTTGCCTCTGTTTTCTTGTCATATTCAGATTATTTGCTTTTAAGATTTAGTTTTATTGCAGTTTTGGATACTAGAGAAATATGAGAAATTTCTGAGGACCCTGAGATATTTTCTAACTGAAGATGTTGCTAAGTTTATTGTGTCAAATAGGGAGTATCTGTCCGGATCAAGAACAAGAACACAGTAAATAATTCTTTGACATAAGGCCATTTCAGGCATCTTGAACTTATGTTACTTCTGAAGAAATTTGTCTTGGAATCAAAAGGTATGGCAGCTAATATATTCTTGAGGACAGTGCTTGATTGAGTCGTTGTTGGCCAATTTCAAATGTTTTTGGATTAACTTGTATCTTTCAGCTGAGTTTTAAGCATGATTTTGCTGCAAGATACAGTGAAAATTTCTAGATACATAGGAAAAGATGCATAGGGAAAAAAATTCTAGCTGCCTAGGAAAACCACTGCACATTAACATAAACCCTTCTTTAGGGGAATTTGTGATTCAGAGTTCTCAATCTGATATAAAACCACTGCTGTAATAGGCAAAGACCTGCTTGTTTTTCCAAGCTTCTTAATGTGCTTTAGTTTTATATTGCTCCTTCTTTGGGCTTTTTTTCAAGCAGTGCTGAGGATATTCTTGTTCTTATTACTGAACTACAGTTCTTATTGTTAGCCATCCTGGATATATCAATATTGAAAGGCATATATAAACAAAGCACTCAAGTTCAAGCATTCAAGTTCTTTTTTTATTTTGATTCTAGGCCCGACAGTGCAGTTCCAGGAGATGTCCTCGTATTAACTAAACCATTAGGGACTCAAGTGGCTGTGAATGCTCATCAGTGGCTAGATAATGTAAGTGATAATGTAGTATCTTTGGGAAAATGTTGGGATTCCTTTGGTCTTCCTATGTGCTGCTGAGACCCAATGGAGGGGCAGGGGATTCCTCTTTACATGCACAAAAAGGGAGAGGTTGGAATGAAATAAATTGTCAAGGTAATAGGCATAGGATAATTGCAGGTCTTAGTCTGAAAACTATGATAGAAACTGTGTAGCTCTACTAATGTTGGACTGTCAACTCCCAGCATCCTTCGCTGTTGGCTGTGTTGACTACAGCTCGCGGGAGTTGCAGTCCAATAACGTTGGGAAGGGCATGGCTACTCACATGAATGAAGAGGTGCACTGAGACTACGGTGGCCTGGGTGCATATTTAAGTTCATCTCCAAAGATTACTGGGTGATCATGATCTCGTCACTTCCTAACTGTCTAGAATTATATTGCATTGCATTGGGTTTTTTTTAAGTGTGTATTTTGTGAGTACCACATCACAGTTTTATAAAGGATGCATAAAATATAATATGCATCAGGAAAAAGAGAGCTCTATCAGCAGTGTCTAGCCCTAGCTGAATATTCATAATGTAAGATTTAAAATGTATACAAGAATTGGGTTGCAGAGGGCCACATAGGTTCCCATCCCTTCTGGCAGGTGACTCTTGTCCCCATCCTCAAAACTTGTACCATATACTTTAAGTGATAGTAGTACATTGGTGGGCAAGACGGTTGATGCATCAGCAAACTATTGGCCTCCAAACAGTAAAAAAATCACTGAAATTTACTACAGTTTACTGCACAAACTTGAAGTTTGGAGGGAGAGGGGATATCAATTTATTTGCTAGTGAAAAAGAGCATCTGAATAATGTTTAAAATCCTTTATTTCTTTTCCAGCCAGAGCGATGGAATAAGATTAAGCTGGTGGTTTCCAGAGAAGATGTTGAACTGGCTTACCAAGAAGCCATGTTTAGTATGGCTATGCTGAACAGAACAGGTAGGGGACCTCGAGTGTGATCTTAGATCTGTTCTTAATTTCAGTTTAAAAGTAGTGAGTGGCGGCCACCTGTGCTACCCATATTTTTTTAACATGGAATATTTTATTTGGGAGCTATTTTGGGAAACGTTTAATCCACCTTAATTGCTTAATGAGGGCAGAAAGATGTAGGGTAGATTTTAAAAAGAAGGTTCTGTGTATTTTTCAAGATTATCAGAGCATTTGACTTTAAAATGTAGTTATAAAGAAAAAAACTACAATTAAATGAGCCTCCTGAATTCTAGCTTATCTGCCAGCATATTTTTATTTAAAGAAGGGAAAGTAAGTTTAAAATTATGGAACAAGAGCCTTGTTTTCACGGATATACTAGAGAACCTTCATTTTTACATACAGAATTCAACTCACCTCTCTTCCTCTCAAAAAGGATGAAAGGTATGAATTTCAGATGTTCAGAATTGACTAGATGGTCTGCATTGAACTATCAAATACACCTATGGCTAAACCAAACCAATTATGTCATATATTACTTTATAAAATCGCAGTGACAATTTCATGGCCAAAATCAACATTATCAGTTTTCCAGCATTTAGCAGCAACATAACAGTAAGAGATAATGCCTGGAATGATTGGATAGCAGGTAGATTAATGTACTTTCAAATTCAGGTTGCTGAGCTTGGCTTTCTTTGGTGCTTCCTGAATTGATGGGACATATATTTTCATCCCACATCTTGTAAGAATGGTCAAAAGTTGGACCCAGACTGCTAGCAGCCACCAGCCTCCAGAAACCACCTGATATAAGTAGAGAGAATAAGTGAATAGATCTTGTTTAGGCAGTAAGTAGCCAAGAACTGCTGGGTCCCAGTTGAAATGTAGTACCTCTATGTTTTGTTCTCTTTCTTCAGCTGCCAGTCTGATGCACACTTTCAATGCCCATGCTGCCACAGATATTACAGGATTTGGGATTCTGGGCCATGCACAAAACATGGCCAAACAGCAACGCAGTGAGGTGTCATTTGTCATCCATAATTTGCCTATCATTGCCAAGATGGCTGCCATCAGCAAAGCATGTGGCAACCGGTCTAAGCTCCTGCAAGGAACATCTCCGGAGACATCTGGTAAGCTAGATCAGAGCTTCTTAAACTTTTCTATTCATGACTCCTTTTGGCCCAAGACATGTTTATACAGTATAGGTATATTAAATATTATAACAAACCAGCCTTTGCAAGTCTTGCTAAACAGGCTGATTTTTCTTTTTATGAAGTACAGTTGAAGCATCGTCTGCAGAGCCCACTGTAAATACTGCACAACAGATTTGTGTAAATATCTAGAACTGCATTCAGAAAACGTTTACTGTTGCCAAATTTTTTGTGACCCCAATATTGAGCTAAGGGGATCCCATTTGGGGTCAGGATCCACAGTTTAAGAAGCAGTGAGACAGATAACTTAGGTCAAGAGTGAATGAAAAAAGATGAGGATCTACCAGTAAACGCCCTCCCTAAGGAACTAAAGATGGCCCCGTCTCCTCTCACCTTTAAGAAACAACTGAAACTTCTGCTCATTGGCCTACGAGGAGAAGGAATAGATAATGACATTGCTATTATATCTCTGAGTAGCATGTGCAATCCGTTCTTGAGTTTTCTGCCCCACTAGCTCAGTTGATATCCTAAGCAGTGATCAATTTATATGCCTCCAAGGAACTCTGTTGACTCTGGGAAATTGATGCTTCTGTTTTTATAATAGGTTTTAATTTTTTTATTCTAATTTGCTAAGTTATAATTCATTTTATGAGAGGTATTTTTTAAGTAAGGTCCGTTTTGTTGTAGACACTAGAAGTTCATGCGCATACCGCAACGAGCGCATGCGTCGTTTACCGGCATGCCTCGGGAACAAATGTGCTCAGTTTCCGCTCTGTTGCAAACCTGTACAGTTCTGTTCTGTGCTTTAAAAATGTTTAAGTCTATCAACTCACCCGCCGATGAATTTCTGCAGCAAGCAGATTCCTTGCTGACAAAAACCATATCACTGAGCGAACCTCACATGCGGCGGGTCAGTTGATAGTCTTAAACATTTTTAAAGCACAGAACAGAACTGTACAGGTTAGCTACAGAGCGGAAACTGAGCACAGTTGTTCCCTAGGCATTCTGGTTACATCCCATTTAGACTACTGCAACGCTCTCTATGTGGGGTTGCCTTTGAAGACAGCTCGGAAGCTCCAACTAGTCCAACGCTCGGCAGCCATGATTTTAACAGGAGCGGAGCGCAGGGAGCATACAACCCCAACTCCACTGGCTACCGATCTGCTACCGGGCTGAATTCAAAGTGCTGGCGTTGGCCTTTAAAGCCCTAAACGGTTCCGGCCCAGGCTACCTATCCGACCGCATCTCTGCCTATGAACCCACCAGGACTTTGAGATCTTCCAGGGAGACCCTGCTCTCGATCCCGCCTGCTTCTCAAGCTCGGCTGGCGGGGACGAGAGATAGGGCCTTCTCGGTGGTGGCTCCTCGGCTGTGGAACGCCCTTCCTACGGACATTAGACTAGCACCATCTCTAATGGTATTCCGCAAAAAGGCGAAGACCTGGCTGTTTGAGCAGGCGTTCGAATAATTAGTGCAATGATTGGTTAATGAACACTGGAATGGAACAATGGATGACGAATCTGGAACATGTTTTTGATGACGAGACGACAGTGAATGGGTATTGTAGTCACTGTTTATTAATTGTGTAATGTGTTAGGTTGTTAACTGTTTCTATACTGTAGCACTGAATTTTTGCTGTTTGTATTTGTTGTGAACCGCTGTGAGTCGCCTTCGGGCTGAGAACAGCGGTATATAAGTAAGGTAAATAAATAAATAAATGTTGGTACACGACACACGCGCTCGTTGTGGTATGCGCGCGAACTACTAGTGTCTACAACAAAACGGACCTTACTTAAAAAATACCCCTCGTATATAGTGTGGAGTTTAATTTTTGTGATTATGTGTCAGTTGTTTTGTTTTGGTATTGAATGTTTGCCTTTTTTGTGATTGGAATCCACCCTGAGTCCCTTCGGGGAGATAGGGAGGAATATAAATAAAGTTCTTGTGGGTTTTTTCGGGCTATATGGCCATGTTCTAGAGGCATTTCTCCTGACGTTTCGCCTGCATCTATGGCAAGCTTCCTCAGAGGGTGAGGACCTCACCCTCTGAGGAAGCTTGCCATAGATGCAGGCGAAACGTCAGGAGAAATGCCTCTAGAACATGGCCATATAGCCCGAAAAAACCCACAAGAACTGAGTGATTCTGGCCATGAAAGCCTTCGACAATACAATATAAATAAAGTTTTATTATTTTATTATTATTATAAATCTTAGTTTGATACACATTTATTAAAGATTTATAACAATAACAGCAGAAAATGCCTAAATTCAAATAAAATTAAGTCATAAGTGGGTGAGTTTTGGGGAAGAATGGAGTTCTTTCCAGTTCTTGTACTGCTGACAAATTCTTGGGCTTTAAGCCTAATTCAATATTATCTGCATGTCTGAAGCTTGCCCACTCTTAAGTAGAGTAGGGATGGATGGCGTCTAAATCTGCGTGTGGCCTTTAATGTACTCTTCTTACGTGACAGGGGGGCTGCTGATCTGTTTACCAAGGGAGCAGGCTGCCCGTTTCTGTGCTGAAATTAAGTCCCCCAAATATGGAGAAGGACATCAAGCCTGGATCATTGGCATTGTGGAAAAGGGCAACCAGACAGCGCGTATCATCGAGAAGCCTCGGATTATTGAAGTGACACCACGCGGAGCAAGTGTTTCCCCTCAAGACAACAATTCTAGTGCCAGCCCTGAAGCCGCTTCATGAAGTGGAAAAATGACTTTATTCTGTCCATTGTAGGTTCTGGTCTTCAAAAGGGGATCAACCAGAGATTCTGGATCTGGGTACTCCTGCCTTTTATAGCACAATGTCCTCCACAATGTGGTCTCTCTGTTGGTTGGTGACTGGTCCTTGTTTGTAATTTTGAAGATATTTTCTGCAAAATCGCTGGCAGTTTGATTTGAAGATGGTAACTTGAATTATTTATTGGAATAGTTCTGCCTGTTCTTAAGCTCACTCAGCTTTTGGTCAGACTGAGCAGCTGGTCCAAAAGGAGGGTGAGTGAGTTAAAAAGCCATTTGGTTGGGCCAGAGGTCTCTCCTCTTTTCATGAAGCGCCTCCCTTTAAAACCCACAGTTGTGGGTGTGGAGGAGCAGAGGAACCCTTAGAGGAGCAGTACCAAGCTCAGCTTCATGGGTTGTTCCTTGCATTGTAAATTATTTGTGATTGAGTTAATAAAAAAACCTGATTTCTACATCTAAGGAAGTGCTTTTATATTGTTTACTAGCTTGGGGACGTGGCGGTGCCCAGGTTATTTGAGAAGGCATTGTTTGTTTTGTGAAGTTTGGTAATGTGTAATGCTATTTATTAGGGGAAAAAACAATATTTTTGTTTTTTAATTAATGCTCCCATTAGAAAATGCATAATGATGTGGGTGAACTACAATTTCCAGAATCGTGGGTCGTTGTTGTTGTTGTTCATTCGTTCAGTCGTCTCCGACTCTTTGTGACCTCATGGACCAGCCCACGCCAGAGCTCCCTGTTTGCCGTCACCACCCCCAGCTCCTTCAGGGTCAGTCCAGTCACTTCAAGGATGCCATCCATCCAATCGTGGGTCAGTCATTCCCAAACCCTGCCATTACTTAAAGTTGGCCATGTTGGATCTGTGTGCCAAGTTTGGTCCAGATCCGACAGCTGCTGGGTTCAGTGATATCTAGGTAATTGTGAACCACAACTCCCAGATTCCCAGGGCAATCACCCCCAAGCTCAGCCAGTATGCACAATTGGCCATGTTGGTTCGGTGTGCCAAGTTTAGATCCATCGCTGGCTGAGTTCACTGTTCTCTGGATAAGGGTGAACTACAACTCTCAGGGTAATCACCCCCTAAACTCTGTGAGTATGGACAATTGCCCATGGTGGGTCTGTGTGCCAAGTGAGTTCCAGGTCCATCATTGGTGCAATTCAGAGTGCTCTTAGATTGCAGATGAACTATGCATCCCAGTCCCTACAACTCCTATAAATCATTGTGAATTCTCTCCAAACCTCTCCAGTATGTTCAGTTGCTGATCAGTTCCTCTGCTGTGGGCCATAGGAAAGGGTTGAAACAGATAAGAGAAGCAGCAGTGGGTGGGGTCATGCAAATGAAGAGAGAAAGGAACACTGGGATGTGCTTGCTATAACCTGCAATGTCCTTCGAGAGAGTGACTTGCTGTCTTCTCAGCACCGGAAACAATAGCCTATTTGTGGAGGCTGGAGGCTGTCTGTGTGAACAGACACCTGTGCCACATACAGATTTTCATTTTTATTATGTGTATAGATACATGGGAGGTTCCTGGCATAAGGAAAGTCGTTTCTGATCTTGAAGTTTCCTTTAATTCACTTCAGATAAAATAGACTCATACAGTGGCTCTTGATATCAAGGAAGGATTGATAACAACAAGCAGTTTCAACAGGAAACAGTTCTTTAAAAAGCTGAAGGAAAAAAAAACCCATGTCTTTCCCTCCCTCCCTCCTTTTTTCTATTTATTTGGTTTACCTTATCACAGCTTAGCTGAAGAAATGTTTAAGGCACTGTTAGGGCAGCCTGGGGTTTTCATCATGTGACTAGGAAGGCACATATGAGGAAAAAAAGGAACTAGTAGTCTTTATGTAGAAGATTCCTCTTGCTGCCATTACAAAGAGAGCTACTGGAAGATAAATATTCACCGTTTGTTATCCAAAAGGGGTGGCCCAATCCCACTTCTCCCTGACATACCACAGATCAGACACTTAAGATTGTTTCACATAAACCAATAATAGTGCAAATCCCCTTTTCCCATGGCTATGGTAGCCAGGCCCTGAAGAAGGACAGCAGCAGGCTCAACCATTCTCATAGGATGAAAAAATTAATAGCATACATGAGCAGGAGCAAACAGTCCAGGATCTTTCCTCGAATCAACTGTCAGTAGCTGAACCGCTGGTCCTGCTTAAGGCAATGCAGCAAAAGCACATCATAGACTGGGACTTGTCCTCCTTCATCACTGGATGCAGTCCATGACATGGATTTGTAGCGTGTCCATGTCTGGAGCTCTGTACTGGCATTTAGGACAACAGTAGTTAGGCTGCTCATCAGCAAAGCTTGGTCTTGGACCTGCCATCACCAGCCCTGGTCCGTTCCATCCCATCTGGTAATCTGGAATGACAAGGAGGGGAAGTTAAAAAGGATAGTTACTATAGAAGTGTACTCTGATTTAGTAGAAAGGAAGAACCCATGTAGGGTAATTTTCAAAAAAGGGAAAAGCATTCAAAAATGTAAAGCAGTAACAGCAGTTAGGCAGATCAGAAGCTTCTAGTGTTAACAGTAGAGCAAGTGAGCTTCCACAATACAAGCTTTCAAAAGGACCTAGCTAACTAACTCACAGCAGAGGTATTGTCATACTTACAGACGAAGAAAATGGAGGACTCAGCCTTGCCATGTGCTCAGATATTTGTATAGAAAAAGGCATGTCCTTAAGACAGTGTTTCTCAACCTGGGGGTCATGCGGAGGTGTCAGTGGGGTCGCCAGAGACCATCAGACAACACAGTACTTTCTGTTGGTCGTAGGGGTTCTGTGTGGGAGGTCTGGCCCAATTCTATCTTTGGTGGGGTTCAAAATGCTCTTTGATTGTAGGTGAACAATAAATCCCAGCAATTACAACTCCCAAATGTCAAGGTTTATTTTCCTCAAACTCCACCAATATTCACATTTTGGTATATTGAATATTTATGCCAAGTTTGGTCTGGTTGTAGGCGAACTACAAGTCTGGATGTAGGTGAACTACAACTCCAAAATTTAAGGTCACTACCCACCAAACCTTTCCAGTATTTTCTGTTGATCGTGGAAAGTTCTGTGTGTCAAGATTGGTTCAATTCCATCATTGGTGGAATTCAGAGTGCTCTTTAATTTTAGGGGAACTATAAATCCCACAACTACAATTCCCAAATGACAAAATTAACCCCCCCCCCCCCCAGTATTCAAATTTGGGCGTAACGGGTATTTGTGCCAAATTTGGTGCAATGAATGAAAATACATCCTGCATATTTATATTATCATAGAATCAAAGAGTTGGAAGAGATCTCATGGGCCATCCAGTCTAACCCCCTGCCAAGAAGCAGGAATATTGCATTCAAATCACCCCTGACAGATGGCCATCCAGTCTCTGTTTGAAAGCTTCCAAAGAAGGAGCCTCCACCACACTCTGGAGCAGAGAGTTCCACTGCTGAACGGCTCTCACAGTCAGGAAATTCTTCCTCATGTTCAGGTGGAATCTCTTTTCTTGTAGTTTTAAGCCATTGCTTCGCGTCCTAGTCTCCAAGGAAGCAGAAAACAAGCTTGCTCCCTCCTCCCTGTGACTTCCTCTCACATATTTATACATGGCTATCATATCTCCTCTCAGCCTTCTTTTCTTCAGGCTAAATATGCCCAGCTCCTTAAGCTGCTCCTCATAGGGCTTGTTCTCCAGACCCCTGATCATTTTAGTTGCCCTCCTCTGGACACATTCCGGCTTGTCAATATCTCTCTTGAATTGTGGTGCCCAGAATTGGGACACAATATTCCAGGCATTATGATTCATAACAGTAGCAAAACTACCGTTGTGAAGTAGCAACAAAAATAAGGTTATGGTTGGGGGAGTCACCACAACATGAGGAACTGTATTAAGGGGTCACGGTATTAGGAAGGTTGAAAAACACTGATCTAATTGTTTAGGATGATGAAAACAAAAGAAAACTGAAGAAGAATCTCTACATTTGAAGATGATGAAGTGACAATTGATGTTGTATGTAAGTAAAGTAAGATGGTAGGACATAAAATTCTAATGGCACAAACAAATGGACACTGAAGTAAAAGTGGCCAGGGATGAAACTACAAAGTGCCACAGATAATAAAGAATGACAAAAGGAACTGAAAATGAAAGTGCCAGTACCATAAGGCTTTTGTATAAATCTCTGATGCAGTTTTTATACAGTACTGGTTACTCTCACCTGATAAATAACCAAGAAAAACGATTAAGGAGTTGAAGGTTCACTGAGCAAGTGAACTTGCTTTTAAAATGTCTTTGGCTCAATTTATGTTATGTTATGAAATTTATCCTATATGTATTGGTTAATTTTAATGTTGATGTATAATATTTTAGATTTTAGATTGAATTTTTGCTGTAAGTCGGTCTGAGTCCCTCTACGGAGGTAGAGAAGATCGGGATATAAAAGTTTTAAATAATAAATAAATCTTATATAAATAAAAATGTAATGTTCGTTTGTGGGATTAACAGAACTCAAAAACCACTGGGCGAATTGACACCAAATTTGGACACAAGACACCTAATAACCCAATGTATGTCCTTCACCCCAAAAAATTGATTTTGTCATTTGGGAGTTGTAGTTGCTGGGATTTATAGTTCACCTACAATCAAAGAGCATTCTGAACTCCAACAATTATGGCATTGAACTAAACGTGGCATATAGGACTCCCATGACCAACAGAAAACACTGACCTTGAGTTGGGCACTGACCTTGAGTTTGGGAGTTGTAGTTCACCTACATCCAGAGAGCACTGTGGACTCAAACAATGGTGGACCAAACAATGGTGGACCAAACTTGGCACGAATATTCCATATGCCCAAATATGAACACAGATGGAGTTTGGGGAAAATAGACCTTGACATTTGGGAGTTGTAGTTACTGGGATTCACAGTTCACCTACAATCAAAGCCGAACAACAGAATTGGGGCAAACTTCCCACACAGAACCCCCATGATTAACAGAAAATACTTAAGGCCATCCGGTCCAACTCCCTTCACCAGGGCAAGAAAACGTAATCAAAGCCCTCCTGACAAAGAGCCATCCAGTCATAGATATAGATAGATAGATATGATTCTCACACACACAGAGATATTGTATCATAGATTTGAAAGGGACCCCTAAAGAAGGACAATTACATGTTGCATGTTCCAGGGTAGGCAAACCAGACAATCTCCACATCAACACTGACAAAGAAACAGCAAGAAATACTGTTTACCCACAAGCAGAAAGATATTACATATACTGTATTAGAAACCAACACTTTATCATTACTTTATTTTCCAGATCACCAGACTGGGCCACAGCAACGCATGGCAGGGGACGGCTAGTAAATAAATAAATAAAGCAGTTTTTTTGCTGAAGAGCAGCAAAATATCTTAAGGTTCATCTGGGGTATTATTACCAGTTAGGAGAAGAACTGCTTAAAAAAAAATCTACAGGAGATTTCTAATGCTACTTTAGCCAGGAACAAGAGAACATAGATCTGCTATCTATGTCCTGTTTTGACTCACTTGAGAAATTTTGGTGCCACAAAAACTTGCCACCAATTTTTGTTCAACCCAGAGATGGAAATTTTTACCTACAAGGAAGGGGTGAAGCTTTTGGAGCTTCTTTGGTGCAGAAAGGGAGTAAGCATAGTAAAGAAGTTTGAACATTGAATTATAACTCTGGAGACCAGGGTTCACGTTCTTGCTTGGAAATGAAACATCCACTGGATTCATTTCTGAACAGTTGAACATGTGAGGCTCATGCCTTGGGTGAGCCACACATTCTCAGCCTCAAGAGGAGCACCAAGACTAAAGAAAACCTTCCATAGAAAACCCTGTGATTGAGCTTCAGGGGCACTATAAACTTGAAGGCACACAACAACAGGTGGATGAAGGTTCAAAGATTCAACTACAGCAATTACCTGGCAATTGAGGAGGTGGACGCATGTCGGAATGGCGATTCCTCATCTCTTCCATAAGAGCCCTATTTGGTTAGGAAAGAAACGCAAATCAGTTCCAATACTAACCTCTTCTGTGATATGTGATAACCTTGTTGCTTTGGATTTCCACTTTGGCTCTTGTGCTAATGATTACATCTAAGGGCCAAATGATATTTTGCAAATAAAAATAAGAAAGCTGTAGATTCTATTGAAACCTTATCCAAAACCGAATGACAAAGCATCAATATTGCAATTGAGCTGGACAAATGGCTGGACCTTAAATTGTGTCCGTGTTCCTTTCGGTCTACTCACCGGCTGGCCCCCTCGGAGTCTGCTTTCAGTTTCTCATAATCTCTTTGCAATTGGGCAAGTTGCTCCACCAGGGCCTCTCGCTGCTCATGTAGCTTTTCACGAGCCTGACGCTCGGCCAGGAAATCTGTCTTATAAATATCGGCCTGAAGAGAGAAGATGAGATGGCAGTTCCATTTATTTTATTATTATTTTTCGTGTCATCAGCAACCATACCATAGTATTACATTTCTAACAGAACAAAACAAACAAACAGATACAAAAGCACAAATTTTGCAAACTTGGTAGTTGATTAAATGTCCTTTGACCAGTATCTGGCCACTTGGAGTGCCTCTGGTGTTGCCGCAAGAAGGTCCTCCATTGTTCATGTGGCAGGGCTCAAGTTGCATTGCAGCAGGTGGTCAGTGGTTTGCTCTTCTCCGCACTCGCATATCGTGGATTCAACTTTGTAGCCCCATTTCTTAATATTGGCTCTGCATCTCGTGGTGCCAGAGTGCAGTCTGTTCAGTGCCTTCCCAGTCGCCCAGTCTTCTGTGTGCCCAGGGGGGAGTCTCTCATTTGGTATCAGCCATTGATTGAGTTTCTGGGTTTGAGCCTGCCACTTTTGGACTCTTGCTTGCTGAGGTGTTCCAGTGAGTGTCTCTGTAGATCTAAGAAAACTATTTCTTGATTTAAGTCGTTGACGTGCTGGCTGATACCCAAACAAGGTATGAGCTGGAGATGTCGCTGCCTTGGTCCTTTCACTATTGGCTGCTACTTCCCGGCGGATGTCAGGTGGTGCAATACCGGCTAAGCAGTGTAATTTCTCCAGTGGTGTAGGGCGCAGACACCCCGTGATAATGCGGCATGTCTCATTAAGAGCCACATCCACTGTTTTAGTATGGTGAGATGTATTCCACACTGGGCATGCATACTCAGCAGCAGAGTAGCACAGCGCAAGGGCAGATGTCTTCACTGTGTCTGGTTGTGATCCCCAGGTTGTGCCAGTCAGCTTTTGTATGATATTGTTTCTAGCGCCCACTTTTTGCTTGATGTTCAGGTAGTGCTTCTTGTAGGTCAGAGCACGGTCCAGAGTGACTCCCAGGTATTTGGGTGCGCTGCAATGCTCCAGTGGGATTCCTTCCCAGGTAATCCTCAGAGTCGGGATGCTTGTCTGTCATTAAGGTGAAAAGCACATGTCTGTGTTTAGATGGATTAGGGATCAGTTGGTTTTCCCTGTAATAGGCAGTAAGAGCACCTAGAGCTTCGGAGAGCTTCTGTTCTACCATCTCAAAGCTCCCTGCTTGAGCAGTAATGGCACGATCATCAGTATAGATGAAACTCTCTGTCCCTTCTGGCAGTGGCTGGTCATTTGTGTAAATGTTGAACATTGATGGGGAGAGCACGCTCCCCTGAGGCAGGCCATTCTTCTGTTTCCGCCATCTGCTTCTCTGGCCCTGGAACTCAACAAAAAAGCTCCTGTTTTGTAGCAGTTTTCCTATGAGGCGGGTGAGGTGGTAATCCTTTGTGATATTATACATTTTTCTCAGGAGGAGGTGGTGGTTCACAGTATCATAAGCTGCTTACAGGTCTATGAAGACAGCTCCTGCAATCTGCTGCCTTTCAAAGCCATCTTCTATGTGCTGAGTCAGGTTCAGCACTTGCGATGTGCAGCTTTTGCCTTTCCTGAAGCCAGGCAGTTCCATTGACTCTTTTAAGTTCTATGGAGGCACCCTAAATCCTCTTCTACAATGGCTACTATGCTCAGGTACAAGCACTCCCTACTCACTTGTGCTTTGAGGACAGGCACCGTTTCCATGATGGCTTTGTGTTGTTCAGCCTCTTCTTTCAGCTTGTCAATCAGTTCCTGCTTGGCCACCAGTGCCTCTTCAGCCTCTTGAAGTTGCTGAGACAGTTCAGCGATCTGCAGATCCAATCCCTATGGAGGGGGACAAGGAGACAGTGGTCACAGAGAAGAGACGTGAGACACAATAGGCAAAAACACTCATCCCAAAGACAGACAGAAAAGGACATGGGTTCTCCCACCCTCCAAAAAGGTTTTACATTACTAGTTTCTCTCACCTTGCTCCGTTTCTCACTGTCCAGGCTGGTTTTGATATGAGCATCATATTCCCGGAAGAGCTCGTGATAGGCCACTTGCAGCTGGGCTAGTTTTCTCCTATACAGGGAGAGGGGAACCATTCAAGGGATGCATTTTTGTCTTGAGTTCAGCCCTTGCTCCACCCTTTACCAGACATACCCCCTTTTCCTGGGTTTGGCTTCTCCCAACCCTGAGACGCAGAGAACCACGAGATGCAGAGCCAATCTTACGAAATGGGGCCACAAAGTGGAATCCACGACATGCGAGTGTGGAGAAAAGCAAACCACAGACCACCTACTGCAATGCAACCTGAGCCCTGCCACATGCACAATGGAGGACCGTCTTGCAGCAACACCAGAGGCACTCAGAGTGGCCAGCTACTGCTCAAAGGACATTTAATCAACTACCAAGTCTGCAAACTTTGTGTTTTGTTTGTTTGTTTGAATGCAATACAACTGTTTTGGATCACTCCTGATACGATAAATAAATAAATAATCCAAATACATTTTGAATGCCCTGTCCTTCCTTATTATATACTTTTATAGTAATAATCTCTATTTACGTTCTCCTCTAAGTTGAGGTTGCCCTGATTTTTCCAAATTCTGTAACAAGGCTATTCAGAAATATTTAGAATGTAAGAGGAACCAAGCTGGCCTATATTGAAAGACAATCTCCTTGGTCTGAGAGGAGAAGCAAGATCCCCTCCCACATGCTTTTATTGTTTCATTATATACATTTATTAATTTTTGTTGTAATATAGATTTCAACTGTGAATTTTTAGTGCTATCTGTGTTTAATCCTGTTTTACTGTTTGTATATTTGTATATTTTAAATTAGACACTAAGGTTTTTGTGTCAAGCCGCTTTGAGTCCTCTTTGGGGAGATAAAGCGGGGTATTAATAATAATAATAATAATAATAATGTATTGTCGAAGGCTTTCATGGCCGGAATCACTGGGTTGTTGTAGGTTTTTTCAGGCTATATGGCCATGGTCTAGAGGCATTCTCTCCTGAAATTTCACCTGCATCTATGGCAAGCATCCTCAGAGATAGACGAAATGCAGACAAAACGTCAGGAGAGAATGCCTCTAGACCATGGCCATATAGCCCGAAAAATCCTACAACAACCCAATAATAATAATAATAATAATAATAATAATAATAATAAGTACGATACTCATCTGGATTTAGCAGAGAAGGCTCAAGACCTTGTAAGACTACAACTCTCAGGATCTCAAAACATTGAACCACAACATGCTTTAGCGGATAAGCAAAAAAAATTTGTAAAACTACAACTCCCATGATTGCATCGCATGCAGCCATGCGAGTTCACTTGGTGTCAATTTCTATTAATTCTACAGTGCAGAAGCACGCCCCAAGTTCAAATTCCCATGTTATTTGCTTCCAGCTGTGTGCAGTTTTTGTGTGTGTAGGTATGCCCTGAAGTCAAGATAAGGCATCCTCCTTAATCTATTTATCTGTTTATCTATCCATCCATCCATCTATCTCAGTGTTTCTCAACCTGGGGGTCAGGACCCCTGAGGGGGTCGTAAGGGGGTGCCAGAGGGGTCACAAAACACCATCGAAAACACAATATTTTCTGTTGGCCATGGGGGTTCTATGTGGGAAGTTTGGCCGAATTCTATCGTTGACGGGATTCAGAATGCTCTTTCATTGTAAGTGAACTATAAATCCCAGCAACTCCCTACTCCCAAATGTCAAGGTATATTTTCCCCAAACCTCACCAGTGTTCACATTTGGGCATATTGAGTATCCGTGCCAAGTTTGATCCAGACCAATCATTGTTTGAGTCCACACTGCTCTCTGAATGCAGATGAACTACAACTCCAAAACTCAAGGTCAATGCCAACCAAGCACTTCCAGTATTTTCTTTTGGTCATGGGAGTTCTGTGTGCCAAGTTCAATTCCATCATTGGTGGGGTTCAGAATGCTCTTTGATTGTAGGTGAACTATAAATCCCAGTAACTGCAACTCCCAAATGTCAAAATCAATTCTCCCTCCAACCCCACCAATTTTGAAATTTGGCATATTGGATAAAATAAGGTAAAAGGTTTCTCCTGACATTAAGTCCAGTCGTGTCTAAGTCTGGGGGTTGGTGCTCAATTTCTAGGCCGAAGAGCTGGTATTGTCCATAGACACCTCCAAGGCCGACATGACTGCTTGGAGCTCCGTTATTGGATATTTGTGCCAAATTTGATCCAGTGAATGAAAATACATCCTGCATTTCAGATATTTTCATTATGATTCATAACAGTAACACAATTACCATTAAGAGTAGCAACAATAATAATTTTATGGTTAAGGGTCACCACAACATGAGGTGCTGTATTAAGGGGTCGCAGCATTAGGAAGGTTGAAAAACACTGATCTATCTAAAGAAAGTGAATGTATGTATGTGGGTGGTAGAGACCACTGTGACCCCCACCAATGACAGTCTGGACCAAACTTGGGACACAGAACCCCCATGAGCTCCTGACATGATAAATAAATTTATTTATTTATTTATTTCTTGCATTTATTAACCGCTGCTCTCAGCCCGAGGGCGACTCGTGGCGGTGTACAATACAAAAAGACACTTTACAAAGCATTCAGGACAACAAACTAACATTACCAATACACAACATTTAAATTACACTAAAAATCCGCTGCGTCATATTATGGAATCATAATCAATCTCGTAGTCGTAATTCATTCCGGTTGTCGTTTCCAGTAACATAGCGCTCAGTTGAAAGCCTGCTCGAAGAGCCATGTCTTCAGGCCCTTACGAAAGGCCATAAGAGAGGGTGCCTGTCTGATGTCGGCAGGGAGGGAATTCCACAGCCGGGGGGCCACCACCGAGAAGGCCCTCTCTCTCGTTCCCGCCAGACGTGCCTGTGAGGCAGGCGGGATCGAGAGAAGGGCCTCCCCAGATGATCTCAAGGTCCTCGTGGGCTCGTAGGCCGAGATGCGGTCCTTAAGGTATTTTGGGCCGGAACCGTTTAGGGCTTTGTAGGATAATACCAGCACCTTAAATTGGGCCCGGTAGCAAATCGGCAGCCAGTGGAGCTGGGACAACAAGGGCGTTGTGTGCTCCCTGCGTCCTGCTCCTGTTAGCAACATGGCTGCCGCGCGCTGGACTAGTTGAAGCTTCCGGGCCGTCTTTAAGGGCAGCCCCACGTAGAGAGCGTTGCAGTAGTCAATAAACCCTGAACTCACTTTTCCTCTGATGCACTCTGCCGTTCCACTCGCAGGGCACTTTCTAGGTTTTGCACCTGCAGCCGCAACTGATCCACCTGCACACTGTGCTGTTTGGCGCGGGCATCGGCCTCTCTTTCGAACTGATGGAGTTGTTCAGCTGTTCCCCGGATCCTGTAACAACACGGCACAAATTACAAAGCTATCTTTTAAAGCTGTTAACCAAGATCCTAGAGCAGAGGGAGCTTTCACTTCAAAAATCATATCACTCTGACCAAAAGGTCATGGGTTCGAAGCCAGCCCAGGTTGGAGTGGGTTTCCAACCAATTGTGTAGCCTGTTGTCGACCTTTGCAACCCGAAAGACAGTTGCATTTGTCAAGTAGGAAAATTAGGTACCACCTTAAAGTGTGGGGAGGCTAAATTAACTAATTTATGAGGCCATAAAAAAAGACTCCAGCAAGGACTCCAGCAAAAAGCATGCGGGGAATGCAGAAGTACTTCATCAGTGTCTCAGATGGACGATGAAAGCGACAGCTCCCCTGGCGGCAAGAAAAAGTTAAATAGCCTCTGTCTATGTCTGTATATGTTGTATGTCAAAATTGGCATTGAATGTTTGCCATAGATGTTCAACATCTACACAAATGACCAGCCACTGCCAGAAAGGACAGAGAATTTCATCTATGCTGATGATCGTGCCATTACTGCTCAAGCAGGGAGCTTTGAGATGGTAGAACAGAAGCTCTCCAAAGCTCTCGGTGCTCTTACTGCCTATTACAGGGAAAACCAGCTGATCCCTAACCCATCTAAAACACAGACGTGCCTTTCACCTTAAGAACAGACAAGCATCCCGAGCTCTGAGGATTACCTGGGAAGGAATCCCACTGGAGCATTGCAGCGCACCCAAATACCTGGGAGTCACTCTGGACCATGCTCTTACCTACAAGAAGCACTGCCTGAACATCAAGCAAAAAGTGGGTGCTAGAAACAATATCATACGAAAGCTGACTGGCACAACCTGGGGATCACAACCAGTTACAGTGAAGACATCTGCCCTTGCGTTGTGCTACTCTGCTGCTGAGTATGCATGCCCAGTGTGGAACACATCTCACCACACTAAAACAGTGGATGTGGCTCTTAATGAGACATGCCGCATTATCACGGGGTGTCTGCGCCCTACACCACTGGAGAAATTACACTGCTTAGCCGGTATTGCACCACCTGACATCCGCCGGGAAGTAGCAGCCAATAGAAAGGACCAAGGCAGAGACATCTCCATCTCATCCCTTGTTTGGGTATCAGCCAGCACATCAATGACTTAAATCTAGAAATAGTTTTCTAAGATCTACAGAGACACTCGCTGGAACACCTCAGCAAGTGGGAGTCCAAAAGTGGCAGGCTCAAACCCAGAACCTCAACCAATGGCTGATACCAAATGAGAGACTCCCCTGGGCACACAGAAAACTGGGCGACTTGGAAGGCGCTGAACAGACTGCGCTCTGGCACCACAAGATGCAGAGCCAACCTTAAGAAATGGGGCTACAAAGTTGAATCCACGACATGCGAGTGCGGAGAGAAGCAAACCACTGACCACCTGCTGCAATGCAACCTGAGCCCTGCCACATGCACAATGGAGGACCTTCTTGCAGCAACACCAGAAGCACTCCAAGTGGCACTCGTCAAAAGACATTTAATCAACTACCAAACTCACAAATTTTGTATTTTGTCTGTTTGTTTGCTTTGTTCTGTTAGAAATGTAACATAATTGACTGGTTGCCCTGACATGAGAAATAAATATATGTGTAATCCGTCCTAAGTCCCCTGCGGGGTGAGAAGAGTAGAATATAAAAGCTGTGAATAAATAAATAAATAAAATACCATGACAGCATTAGCTCTAGCATTATTTGCTTCAATACTTTTTCGGAGCAGCTCCCTGAATCTTCCTCACTGGAACCCTCAGCGCCCTCCTCATCCTCTGCGACTTCACATGGAAAGTGGGCCATTCTTGTGGACGTTCGAGCAACGGGGAGGTGCTCCGAGCTTTCCGTCATGGATCCTTGCGCTCCTGAAGAAGCACCCTGCCTACCACTTCAGCAGCGCAAGTGGCTGGCGTGTAATCAGCGAGGGAATATCTCCAGCTCCTCAGCATTTTCGGTCATTTTTTCTGTGATCGCATGGGTTGCCTGAGAACTGGGAGGAATAGCTGTGCCTCCTCCACTGGTTTAGGGTTTGTCCAAGTTGCCACCTATCCCGAGACTGCGATAAGCCCTGTTTCTGACATTCCGAACAGCCACAGATGCGAAAGGGCTATTGTTCGAGCAATTTGTAATTCAGTTCCAGGGCACGTTTACTCCTGAGTTGTACATGGGATCTGAAGCCAGGGTGCCTGAAGAGCAAAGGCCAGGCATGCAGCCTCTCATCCCTACTCATTGTTCCATAATGTCTGCATCACTGCTGGCAAACAGGGCTTCCCTCCAACCACCTGCCCCAACACAACCAAGCCACACTTATGTTTGGTAGGCCACTCACCTCTCCTCTAGCTCTTTTTTTTCCTTCGTGGATGTTTCCAAGCGGGTTTGGCTTTCTAGCAGCTCCCCCAGCAGGGAGGTCACCTGAGCCTTGACTGAGGCCCTGTCCTCCCCAAATTGCTGTAATGGAAAAGGAAAGGAAAACTCGTGGTATACAAACAAGTAATAATAATCTATATAAATAAAAATGTAATGTTCGTTTGTGGTATTCACAGAACTCAAAACCCCCTGGATGAATTGGCACCAAATTTGGACAGCGTACACCTAATGACCCAATGTATGTCCTTCACTAAAAAAAAAAAATGATTTTGTCATTTGGGAGTTGTAGTTGCTGGGATTTATAGTTCACCTACAATCAAATAACATTCTGAACCCCACCAGTGATGGAACTGAAGCAAACTTGACACACAGTTCTCCCATGACTAACAGAAAATACTGGAAGGGTTTGGTGGCAAAAAAAGCCAATGGGATTTTGGCCTGCATCAATAGGAGCATAGTGTCTAGATCTAGGGAAGTAATGCTACCCCTCTATTCTGCTTTGGTTAGACCACACCTGGAATATTGTGTCCAATTCTGGGCACCACAATTCAAGAGAGATATTGACAAGCTGGAATGTGTCCAGAGGAGGGCGACTAAAATGATAAAAGGTCTGGAGAACAAGCCCTATGAGGAGCGGCTTAAGGAGCTGGGCATGTTTAGCCTGAAGAAAAGAGGCTGAGAGGGTATATAATAGCCATGTATAAATATGTGAGAGGAAGCCACAGGGAGGAGGGAGCAAGCTTGTTTTCTGCTTCCCTGGAGACTAGGACGCGGAACAATGGCTTCAAACTACAAGAGAAGAGATTCCATCTGAACATGAAGAAGAACTTCCTGACTGTGAGAGCCGTTCAGCAGTGGAACTCTCTGCCCCGGAGTGTGGTGGAGGCTCCTTCTTTGGAAGCTTTTAAACAGAGGCTGGATGGCCATCTGTCAGGGGTGATTTGAATGCAATATTCCTGCTTCTTGGCAGGGGGTTGGACTGGATGGCCCATGAGGTCTCTTCCAACTCTTTGATTCTATGATTCTATGATTCCATGATTCTATGACAGGGCATGTATCCAAGATTTATAATATTAATAAAATAATAATTTGAAACCCAACAAGATGAATCCACAGCAGTCATTCTGCTGACTGTTGTATTGGATCACACATTGGACACTTCCCAAGTGGCTATTTATTTTTATTTATTTATTTATAGCATTTTTACCCCACTCTTGACATTTGAGAGTTGTAGTTTCTGGGATTTATAGTTCACCTACAATCAAAGAGCATTCTGAACCCCACCAATGACAGAATTGGGGCAAATTTCCCACACAGAAGCCCCATGACCAACAGAAAATACTTCAGACCATCCAGTCTAACTCTCTTCACCAGGGCAAGAAAACGTAATCAAAGCCCTCCTGACAAAGAGCTATCCAGCCATAGATATAGATATGATTCACACACGTACAGATATAATATCATAGATTTGAAAGGGACTCCTAAAGAATGACAATTATATGTTGCATGTTCCAGAGTAGGCAGACCAGACACTATCTACATCAACACTGACAAACTTAATTTAATTAAGTTTAATTTAATTTGTTTAATTATTACATTTGGCAAGAAATGCTGTTTACCCACAAGCATAAAGAAAGAACATAGATTAGAAACCATTACTTTATTTTCCAGATCACCACACTGGGCCACAGCAATGCGTGGCAGGGGACAGCTAGTAATAATAATAAAACTTTATTTGTACCCCCTACCATCTCCCTAAGGGACTCGGTGCGGCTTACATGAGGCCGAGCCCACAATATAACAATAAAAACAATAGCAACAGTAATACAAAACAATAAATAAACTCATAAACAAAAAATAAGCAATAAACATTAACAATAACACGACGGTGTTTAAAAATCTATGGCCGGGCCAAACGTAATAATTAAAATTTAATTACTGGGCATGACCAGGTGACATATAACTAGGATAGAAATTTTGGAGAGGGATGAAATGTGCAGACAATCCTAGAACGCTAATAAAGTGCATTTAGGGACATATTGCTGGGAGTTTCCTTATTCTGGGAAGGCACACTGAAACAACCATGTTTTCAGGCTCCTCCTAAAGACTGCCAGAGTTGGGGCATGCCTAATGTCCTTGGGGAGTGAGTTCCAGAGTTGAGGGGCCACCACCGAGAAGGCCCTCTCCCTCGTCCCCACCAATCGCGCTTGCGATGGAGGTGGGAGCGCGAGCAGGGCCTCTCCAGATGATCGAAGAGATCGTGTGGGTTCGTATACAGAGATGCGGTCACGCAGGTAGGCGAGTCCCAAACCAATTAGGGCCTCCTTTACCCTTTTTCTCCCCAGTTTGTATCTCATATAGCAGTTTTTCTCATCCTTCCTAATGCCATGACCCCTTAATACAGTTCCTCATGTTGTGGTGACCCCCAACCATAAAATTATTTTTGTTGCTACTTCCTAACTGTAATTTTGCTACTCTTGCGAACTGTAATGTAAATATTTGATATGCAGGATGCTCTTTCATTCACTGGATCACATTTAGCACAAATACCCAATATGCCCAAATTTGAATACTGGTTGCGGGGGGGGGGGGGAGATTGATTTTGTCATTTGGGAGTTGTACTTGCTGGGGTTTATAGTTCACCTACAATCAAAGAGCATTCTGAACCCCACCAACGATGGTATTGAACTGATCTTGGCACACAGTACTCCCATGACCAACAGAAAATACTACAAGGGTGTGGTGGGCAATGATCTTGAATTTTGGAGTTGTAGTTCACTTACATCCAGAGAGCACTGTGGGCTCAAACAATGATGGATCTGGACCAAACTTGGCACGAATACTCAATATACCCAAATGTGAACCCTGGTGGAGTTTGGGGGAAATACACCTTGACATTATAGAGTTGTAGTTGCTGGGATTTATAGTTCACCTATAATCAAAGAGCATTCTGAACCCCACCAATGATAGAATTGGGCCAAGCTTCCCACAGAGAACCCAGGACCAACAGAAAATACTGCGTTTTCTGATGGCCTTTGGTGACCCCTCCAGGGGTCCCGACCCCCAGGTTGAGAAACGCTGTCATATAGGAATATGGGTGCTTACTCACCTCCAACTGTTTGTTTAATGTTTGCAGCTGCTGCTGGGTCTCTTGCTCTTGGGATGCCATACGGGCCAACTCCGCTTGGGCTAATTTCAACTGTTGATGAAGCGATACATTCCTGAAAAAGCGTGGGGGGGGGGGGGGGCGAGATTGGAATGATAAGTAGCAAACACATTCCTTCTGGCTTTCACAAACCAGCAGTTCTGTTCTAGATAGTGTGTTCAAAGTTGTCGTTTTATGAAAACATAGCCTGCTCTCTTTCAAAGGTTCTCGAGGCAGCTTCAAATAAAATCAATTTAGAATACATTATTTCAGAGAATAAAATATATCAAATCATTCATCAGTTAAAAATGAAACAAAACCAATGAAAACAATTTTAGAAGTGCCAACCATACCACATGTGCATCCTGGATAAAATCAATTATGCCCAAAGGCTTAAAACATCAAGTTCTGACTTGACACTGAAATGATATCAATGTTGGCACCAGTTATCTCCACTCTGAGGCCATATTCAAGGTGGAGTGCCAAGACAGGGC
This sequence comes from Anolis sagrei, assembly GCF_037176765.1. NCBI lineage: Eukaryota > Metazoa > Chordata > Lepidosauria > Squamata > Anolidae > Anolis > Anolis sagrei. The sequence continues at coordinate 174,511,430 of NC_090022.1, forward strand.
ATGTATCCAAGATTTATAATAATAATAAAATAATAATCTGAAACACAACAAGATGCATCCACAGCAGTCACTCTGCTGGCTGTTGTATTGGATCACACATCGGACACTTCCCAAGTATCTATTTATTTTTATTTATTTATTTATTTATAGCATTTTTACCCCGCTCTTCCCAACCCCCGGGGGGGGGGGGGACAACTCAGAGTGGCTAACAAAAGGCAACAATTCGATGCCATGATCAATAACATGGTATAAAACCATAAATACATACAGAATTAAAACAATAGCAATTAATTAACCAAATTATCATAACAGTCATTAAAACAATACGCAGTCCACAAGCCCACTGATAGAACAATAAAACCGTATACGTATCGTCTTGCCACACACACACATAGTATTATAGATTTCAAAGGGACCCCTAAAGAAGGACAATTATGTGTTGCGTGTTCCAGAGTAGGCAAACTAGACAATCTCCACATCAACACTGACAAAGAAACAGCAAGAAATACTGTTCACCCACAAGCAGAAAGGAATTACATATATTAGAAATCAACACCTACTCATTATTTTCCAAATCACCAGACTGGGCCACAGCAACCCGTGGCATGGGATGGCTATATTGTCATAAACTTACTCATCTTCTGCTTCCTTCAACTTCTTGGACAGCTGCTCAGCTTGGTCCCCACCAGAACTCTTCCTGTGAAACAGGATGATGGTTACTTTACAAAACAAGCCACACTATCTCATTTGGAGCATCAGCTTTCAGAAATTTGTGAGCAGTTCTTACGACAATACTGATCAGACAAGGCTTAGCTTTGACACTTCCCAAGCGGAGTGCTTCAGGAGGTACATTAGAGTTTTGAGTAAAACAGAAGTTTGAAAATCTAGACTTGCATGGGGGGGAGGAGCTAACAGCTTCAGAAGTGACAAAAATGGTGGCTCAGGGATTGAAATGATCATAACAGAATGCTGATTCTGGATATATCTGCAGTGATAAGCAGAGTACCAGGGATTATAAATGCAAGTGAACAGATATGCATCTTAATAAATACAATTATTAATAAATACAATTATTAATAAATAAAGACAAGTTCCATCTTGTCTCCTGCATATGCCATCAGCTGGAGACCCCTCCCCCCAGCACCAATTGCCGCTCTGGGCCAGAGTGAAGGGGGGGGGGCAGGGGAATATATATACATTTAATATTTATATTATAATGTAATTCAATATACTACTACTACTACTAATAGTAATAATAAATTATTATTATTATTATTATTATTATTATATATTTATATTACATGTAATATAATTGGTATAGTACAATATAGCAATGTTTAATGCTGATATTGTACTATGCTAATAGTATAGTGTATTATATGTATATATACTTTGTAAGCCGCTCTTGAGTCCCCTTCGGGGTGAGAAGGGCAGCATATAAATGTCGCAAATAAATAAATAAATAATGCTGACTTTCTAGGTCTGAATAGATGATTGACATATTTTACCCTACTGGTGAGTTTAACACATCCATCACAGATGTGTGCCAAGTATCACTATAACAGGATGGAAAAAGATAACCTTCCAAATACTGGTTCCATCAGCAACCTAGCCAATAGTAATAATTACTAGGCTTGGGCAATCCATGGTTCTAAATGGTTCTAAAGTACTTACAAAACTAAAGTTCTGGTGGTGAAAATTTCAGAACTCTAACAAAACTCTCAAAATTTCATAATAAATGGCAGTTCCTAATTGGTTCTGTCATTAAAATCACCAATAATGAAATAATAATTAAATTTTGAAAGTTTTGTTAGAGTTCTGAAATTTTCACCACCAGAACTTTAGTTTTGTATTTTAGAACCATTTAGAACCATGGATTGCCCAAGCCTAATAATTACTCAGAGTTGACATTCAGAAGCAACTCCTATTCCTGCCATACAAAACTAAAATGCAAGAATCCTAGACTAAACTCTTTATTTAAACAAAACCACCAATTCAAAATCATCGGAAGCAATTCCCCATGTCCTCCAATCATTTTAATTATGGCCGAGGCTTACCAGGTACAAGGCCTTTTCTATAATGGCATGCTACCTGAGAGACATTCTCTCTAGCAATGCTTGTCTGGTGATAAGCAAAGCTTTGAGGTTATTTTTCTATTATGGATGTTACATTTCTAGTAATTAATAGAAGCCATTCTGATAACTGGACTATTTTTTGTGTCAGGAGCAACTTGAGAAACTTCAAGTCGCTTCTGGTGTGAGAGAATTGGCCGCCTGCAGGGATACTGTCCAGGGGATGCACTTATGTTTTACCATCCTGGTGGGAGGTTTCTCTCATGTCCCTGCATGGGGAGCTGGGACTGACAGAGGGAGCTCATCTGCACTCCCCCCAGATTCGAACCTCCGATCTGTTGGTCTTCAGTCCTGGCCATACTTGTGTGGAAGTATGGGTTAAACCCTTCAGAACAAGGGTTTAACCCATTGCACCACCAGGGGCTCAAAACTAGAGAGCGCAATTAAAGCATTATCATCGTTATGAAATAAGATTCACGTGGAGGGCCAACCCCTCTGCTTCTCTTACCTGTCCCCTGATCCCTGCAGGGATTCCAGCTCCAGGGGCCGCTCTGCTTGAAGCCCATTCTCCTAGGAAGGGGGCCAGAGGATATCATGAGCTCAACCATGAGATCTCCCCCCACCTCTCTTCCAAACTGCATGTAACTTGCCTCCCTAGTCTGCCCTTTACACCACCACACCTTCTTTCACTTTCCCCACTCACTTTAAGCTTTATGCCACGTACTTCTACAGGCAATGTGGTTTTTGCGGCTTGTTGCAATGCACAGATCTCAGCTTGCAAGGTCAGCTTCTCTTTCTGCAAAGCTTGGTTGGCGTCCCGGAGCACCTTTAGCTCTTCCTCCAGCTGCCCCCTGTTTTGCTGTGTCGATTCAGGGACCTAGGAAAAGGGAGAAGAAAAGAGTTTGCACCTGGAAATTAGAACAATATTGGGGTCACAATACACAATATAACCCTCCACTGCAGCCCACAGGGTAAGAGCACACATCTGATACTTGTGGCAGATGACAGGGCGAGACAATAGTGCAATATACAGATAAGTGAACCATCCCTTCAAGACAAATTCCAGCTATGTTCCTAGATAATATTATTTCAAGCTGGTGCCCTCCAGATGAACCATCTTTCACTACCTCCCATCTTCCACAGAAGTATGGCCAGTTACTGGCAAGGGGTAGTAGGAATTACTGCCATGTTGGATAAGGCTTATTTAGATGACAACACATAATAATAATAATAATAATAATAATAATAATAATAATAATAATAATGCCAGAATTGAAAAGTCGATGACAGATCCCAAGTGCAGACTCTGCAAGGAAGCAGATGAAACAATAGTTCACATCCTCAACTGCTGCAAGAAGATCGCGCAGACAGACTACAAACTGAGGCACAACACCGTTGCTCAGATGACTCATTGGAACTTGTGCCACAAATACCATCTGCCTGCGACAAAGAACTGGTGGGATCACAAGCCAGAAAAAGTTACAGAAAATGAACACGTCAAGCTACTCTGGGAGTTCCGAATTCAGACTGACAGAGTTCTGGAGCACAATACTCCTGACCTCACAGTCGTGTTAAAAAACAAAGTATGAATTGTCGATGTTGCAATCCCAGGTGACAGCAGGATTGAAGAGAAATAACTGGAAATGCTGACACGATGTGAGGATTTAAAGATCGAACTGCAAAGACTCTGGTACAAGCCAGTCAAAGTGATCGGCACACTGGGTGCAGTGCCTAAAGACCTTGGCCTGCACTTAAACACAATTGGCACTGACAAAAATTACCATCTGCGAGGTGCAAAAAAATAATGCACGCATTATTCGCCGATACATCGCACAGTCCTAGAAACTTGGGAAATGTCTGACATGTGATCCAATACAACAGCCAGCAGAGTGATCTTGTTTGCTGTGGACTCATCTTGTTGTGTTTCAAATAACAATAATAATAATAATAATAATAATAATAATAATAATACATCACACAGTCCTAGACGCTTGGGAAGTGTTCAACTTGTGATTTTGTGATATGAAATCCAGCATATATATCTCGTTTGCTGTGACATAATGAGTTTTTGTGTCAGTGAAATAATAATAATAATAATAATAATTATTATTATTATTATTATTATTATTTATATTCCACCCTATCTCACCGAGGGGACTCAGGACGGATCCAATCACAAAAAAGGGAAATGCCTCACATTTCTCCTTACCAGTGCAAATATGTTCTCTTCTTGAGTAAGGGTTACAGTGTCTTGGTCCTCTTGTGCTGCAGAGGCCTCTTTCTCTGAGGGAGATGGATGAGAAGCTGCCTGTAGGTTGGAAAGAAAAAAAAATCCAGCATACATATATGTTGGTATCAAGTATAGGGGATTCACCAGGGAGAGAGGGAGGGAAAAAGAAAGAACAATCATTGAATCTTACAGTTGGAAATGGGTGCAAGTGTCATGTTCATTATTTCCAAAACCTTATTCTGCCATTCTTCTTTTTTGTGTGTCTTTTGACCTCCAGTGTTTTGCAAATACAATCCTAACTGTCGTAGTCAGGTAATTAAACAGTATCTCCTTATTTTTATCTTCTTCGAAGTTTAGCATCTCTAAAAGAAAATATTCTGGTTCCCTTTGAATTTGTATTTTTAAAATCTTTTGTATCTCTTCTTGAATTATAATCCAGAACTCTTTCGCTTTTGGACACGTCCACCAGGCATGGAAGAAGGTGCCTGGTTGATGTTCGCATTTCCAACACATATCTGATGCATCTTTATAACATTTTGAAATTTTTGGAGTGTTAAATACCGTTTGTGTATCATTTTAAGTAGGTTCTCTTTAAGGCCGTAAGAATAGGTATATGACATACTGGCTATCCACAAACCAAGGGACCCCAAAGAAAGACACAAATTGGGACCGAGGTAAAAGACTATTTCAAGCAGCGGAAAATAGAAATTATCATCTAAAAAGAGTAAATCACAAATAAGAAAAAGAAGGGAAGCAGATAAATTCTGAAAAACGGAAAAGAGAGACTTTAAAGACCACCAAAGTCTAGATGGAAGTCAACAATCTCTCTCTCTCTCTCTCTCTCTATATATATATATATATGCTCAGTACATAATGAGTACCTTAAAAACAAAAGAACCAATGAACGAAATCCCAGCAAATTTGGCAACAAAATGTTGCAATACATAAGGAGTGACCATCACTCAAAAAATTATGATTTTGTCATTTGGGAGTTGTAGTTGCTGGGATTTATAGTTCACCTATAATCAAAGAGCATTCTGAACTCCACCAACGATGGAATTGAACCAAACTTGGCACACAGTTCTCCCATGACCACCGGAAAATAACGAACGGGTTTGGTGGGCATTGACCTTGAATTTTGGAATTGTAGTTCACTTACATCTAGAGAGCACTATGGACTCAAACAATGATGGATCCGGACCAAACTTGGCACAAAGACTCAATATGCCCAAATATAAACACAGATGGAGTTCGGGGGAAATAGACCTTGACATTTGGGAGTTGTAGTTACTGGGATTTATAGCTCACCTACAATCAAAGAGCATTCTGAACCCCACTAACAGCAGAATTGGGACAAACAGAACCCCCATGACCAACAAAAAATACTTAAGGCCATCCAGTCCAACTCCCTTTACCAGGGCAAGAAAACGTAATCAAAGCCCTCCTGACAAAGAGCCATCCAGCCATAGATACAGAGAGATATATATGACTCACACACACACAGATATAGTATCACAGATTTGAAAAGGACCCCTAAAGAAGGACAATTCTATGTTGCATGCTCCAGAGTAGGCCAACCAAACAACCTCTACATCAACACAAGCATAAAGAAATTACATATATTAGAAACCAACACTTTCTCATTACTTTATTTTCCAGATCACCAGACTGGGCCACAGCAATGCGTGGCAGGGGACAGCTAGTACTATATTTTTCTCTGAAATATTTCTTTTTTCCCCCTCTTTTTCCTGAAATATATTTTCTCTATTTCTTATATATATATATATTTCTTTTTGCTTTCTATCTATATACTTCAACCTTAATGTTCCTACTTTCCTATCCAAACCAAATATGTTCTCCCACTTTCGATGTTTCGGGTGCAAGGGCTATTTAGTCCAACCTCTTAGGGAAGGCACTTCTCTAGGCAACACCACTAAACACCTCTAGACAAAAACATGGGAAGGGAAAGTGCAAGAAGACTCCACCCAGTGGCTTTGTCCCTCTTGGTTACCAGTTGCCTCTTCAGTTGCTCCAGCTCTTGGACAGTCTTCTCCAGCTGCTTTTTCAGCCCTGTCCGTTCTAACTGCAAATTTTCCACCAGCAGCCGAGCCTCTTGGAACTTGCAAAAGAGGAATTCCTTCTCCTGCTTGTGGGAAGCCTGGAACTGGAGGAACTCTCTGTAACGTTCCCTCAGCATATGGTTACTTCGTCGGATGGCTTCTGCAGAAAGAACACAGACAGAGATGTTGGCCCTTTCTTCCCCACGGGTGACATAATCATTACATCCTGCCTACTTATGGAACGGAATGAACAGGCAGAAGGAGAAAGCAACAAGATTTCACCTCTCTTTCAAAATCTCCCTTTACTCCATAGTAAAACTCTACTGTTCCACTTTGAGAATCCAGTGCTAGTGGAACAAATAACACTGCCCAACACACAAAATATTTTTTTCTTAGTGTCTTGGTTTTTAGGCCTGGTCCTGAGTTATTTGGGATGCTGATTCATAAAATTATATCATTTCTAATTTATTAGATATGATTATCGGGAATTTCTATGGATGAGAATATGGCAACTGGTAGATGGCATATCTTCTGTATCTCAATATCTAGAGCTGAGAGGAGAAAATTGTTGTAATTTTCAGAATCAACAGTTATGTCTGATTTTCCCATTTCTACCAGGGATACCATGAAATGATGCCATTGTACATAACAGGACTTGAGCATCCATAGATTCTGCTACTTTTGTAGGGTCCTGCAACCAAACTCCAGTGGACACTAAGGACCTACTGTATTAATTACTTCACTTCTGAAATTTTCAGGTGAAAGTTCTGCTGTGAATTGGCATTTGCCATTTCCCCGGATTGTGCTTACACTGCAGACATTAATTTTAACTACAGCTACAAAAATGCCTTCTTTCCTGCTGAATTTTAGTATTTTTTTATTTTTTTATTTAAAGGTTTTGTATACCAACCTTCTCACCTCTCTTGAGGGACTCAGACCGGTTTCCAACCATAATTTCACATACAATCAATAACACATCATAATACACATTACAGTAAAACATTAAAACAGCAATTACAATCAATAACTATAATGGTCAGTCGTCACACTAAAATCGTTGCTCATCATCCTCCATCCATATCTCAGGGTGTTGGCTCACTCGTCGAATGCCTGTCTCCATAACCAAGTCTTCACCTGTTTCCTAAATGTCAGGATAGAAGGGGCGGTTCTGATCTCCAGTGGGAGAGAGTTCCAGAGTCGAGGGGCCACCACCGAGAAGGCCCTGTCCCTCGTCCCCACCAGACGCGCTTGCGAGGCCGGTGGGACCAAGCACAGGGCCTCTCCAGACGATCTTACTAATCTTGATGGTTCATAGGGGAGAATACGTTTGGAGAGGTAAACAGGGCCAGAGTCGTTTAGGGCTTTATAGGTTAACACCAGCACTTTGAATTGTGCTCGGAAGCTAATAGGCAGCCAGTGGAGCTGGTGTAACAGCGGAATGGTGTGCTCCCTGTACCCAGCACCCGTTAGTAGTCTGGCTGCCGAGCATTGGACTAGCTGCAGCTTCCGGGCAGTCTTCAGAGGCAACCCCACCTAGAGAGCGTTGCAGTAGTCTAAACGGGATGTAACCAAAGCATGGACCACCGTGGCCAAGTCAGACTTCCCAAGGTACGGGCGCAGCTGGCGCACAAGTTTTAATTGTATGGATTATCTCACCTCAAAAGCTCAGAATAACAAAAATCCAGTTATTTATATCCAAGCCACATTTGTTTTTAGACACATCTAAAGAATCTATATAGGCGAGTGAGTGTGCTTACACAAAGAATGCTAGAAATGCTAGTGGAGTACATCGTTCTTCTCCATATCTAACTCAGAAACCGTTGAAAGAGAGAAGGAAATTCCCTGGTTTATACCTTTAACTCCCTGCAGATTAATTGTGGATTTATTTCGCAGGGCTTCTGGAAACAGAGGGTCAAGTGGGATTAGCTTAGAAATCTCTGCTACATAGAAAAGTGAGTCATAAAACAGCATGTATAAGACCCTACTAGAATGAAAATCCCTCTGAGCAAGTAATGCCATCACCTGTTTACTTCAGATTATTCCTTTTATTAGCATCTCATAGAATCCTAGAGTTGGAAGAGACCTCATGGGCCATCCAGTCCAACCCCCTGACAAGAAGCAGGAATATTGCATTCAAAGCACCCCTGACAGATGGCCATCCAGCCTCTGTTTAAAAGCTTCCAAAGAAGGAGCCTCCACGACACCCAGGGGCAGAGAGTTCCACTGCTGAACAGCTCTCATAGTCAGGAAGTTCTTCCTCATATTCAGATGGAATTTCCTTTCTTGTAGTTTTAAGCCATTGTTCCATGTCCTAGTCTCCAGGGAAGCAGAAAACAAGCTTGCTCCCTCCTCTCTGTGACTTCCTCTCACATATTTATACAAGAAATTAGTTTTTATATTTCTGCAAAATGACTTCTGTCAAGATAACCACAAGCTCCTCTAATCCAGAGATTGGGAGTGAAAAAAAACTTCTTTTGAACTACAATTCCAGAACCCTCAATCAGTGTGACCATGGCGATGCCATGTTGGCTGTGAGATCCTGGGAGTTGTAATCGAAAAGTAACTATCTGAAACTCTGCTCTAATCTTTGAATCCACTTCCACTACCTTGGTTTGGAGTCACTCTCATTATTTACATATATATGGTTTAGTCCACTTCAACAACTCACTTCTTAGATGTATCTTATATAGCTGCATTTATGCTAAAACCAAAATAATAGAATAATTTCTAGCCAGGTTCTTAAGCTCAAAACAGGAGAATATAATACACAAGTCATAGAAACAGTCACAGAGGGAATCTGGGATTAAGCCTAAACCAACTGGTGAACATTATATCAGTCCACCTGAATAGTCCCAAAACTCCCATCTATTGTGTCCTCACCTTTGAGGTCTCTGTTCTCAGCCAGCATATGCTGCACCGCTTCATGTCCAGCCAGCTCAGCTGGCAGGTGAAGGGGGCCATCTCTGCCAAGAGAAGAGTCATCCCCCATCATGATGCAATCGCTGTGGGGGCACCCGCCTGGCTGTACCATGTCACAGCTCCAGCCACCGTGGCCTACACTCATTCATCCAGGTCCTGGAAATAAAAAGCATGATGAAGAATGGGATGGACATGCACACAGAGCAAAGCCTAGCTCATTCAGTCACATAAACATCAATCGACCATTGCTCTTGAATAAGAGGAGAGGAACAGCAGGATTTTGCCTTATTTCTCTCTGTGGTTATAAAATACTTTTACTGGGCTATCAGATAGTAGATAGTAGCACATACATCTAAATCCTTCTCTATACAAGCAAAAATGGCTGATGCATTACTTAATAGCATGTCTATGAAAATTTTAAGTTTGAAACTTTATCCCTTGATCACAGATATTTCTTCTTGTATGTTTTACATGGCGGAGTACTGAATATGAACCTCCTGGTCATGGGCTGAAATATGTAAGAAATACATATTCACAGAGATAGCTAGCCTTCTATGGCCAATTATAAAGAGAAAACAAAGAAACTGAATTCTTGTGTCCCATAAGATGCCTAAGGATAGATTTCTAGCACTGACACTTGGATTTAGTGTAGCGAATAAATTGTATAAATTGTTAAAGGAATGGTATTCTATGTAGTCACCTACGGATGTGAGAGCTGGACCATAGGGAAGTCTGAGCGAAGGAAGATAGATGCTTTTGAACTGTGGTGCTGGAGGAAAGTTCTGAGAGTGCCTTGGACCGCGAGAAGATCCAACTAGTCCATACTTCAGAAAATAAAGCCTGACTGCTCATTGGAGGGAAGGACAGTAGAGGCAAAGATGAAGTACTCTGTTCATATCATGAGAAGACAGGAAAGCTTAGAGAAGACAATTATGCTGGGGGAAATGGAAGGAAACAGGAAGAGGGGCCGACCAAGGGCAAGATGGATGGATGGGATCCTTGAAGTGACTGGATTGACCTTGAAGAAGCTGGGGGTGGTGACGGCTGACAGGGAGCTCTAGCGTGGTCCATGAGGTCACGAAGAGTCGGAAACAACTGAACAAATGAACAACAATACATTGTGGGACAGATAGCTTGTGACTCTTCAGATGCTGAAGGACTACAACTCTCAACATCCCTACCTAGTAGTTATGTCTCATGGGAGCTGCAGTCTTACAGCATTTGGTGGACCACAGCTACCCATTCGTGTAACATGCAAGAGAGACCTAGATATATAATATATAAGTCCAGCCACAAAGCTTCCTGGGTGATCATGACCCACCTACCATCTCAGCCTAATTTATGACAGTGTTATTGCATTTTTTTTGAGTGGGCACATAATGAGGTTCATGGATACCACTCTATATTCTTTAACAACAAAAATGTAATATATACAAAGGATTATAAGGAGGAGCCTATCAACAAGTACTAAATGTAACTACAGACAGTCATAGAATCATAGAATAATTGTGTTGGAAGAGACCTCGTGGGCCATCCAGTCCAACCACGTCAAGAAGCAGGAAAATCACATTCAAATCACCCCTGACAGATGGCCATCCAGCCTCTGTTTAGTTTTAGAGTAGTGGTTCTCAACCCCAGGTGTTTTGGCCTACAATTCCCAGAAATTCCAGTCAGTTTACCAGCTGTTAGGATTTCTGGGAGTTGAAGGCCAAAACATCTGGGAACCCACAGGTTGAGAACCACTGAGTATTTATTTGAATGATAATTTTAACATCCTACAAGGAAAGACTATGTAACCTATTTGGGTTAATTGCAATGGTCTAGTTTATGTTGTATGTTTCTGTGCTGTTGTAAACCGCACAGTTTATTGATTTTATCTTGTACTAGCCATCCCCTGGCTCAGTCTGTGTATGTGTGCTTTGTATGTGAATGTGTGTCTATATGTGCATGTATATATGTGTGTTTGCGTAGATATATGTGGTTTTGTGCATGCGTTGTAATGTATTTTTTTTAATTTTTTGGCTTTTTAAGTCTCTTCTGCTGTGTTTTTTAGCGTTTTATGAGTGATGGTCACTGGCTGGCCCGATACGTGTATTGTGTCCAAATTTGATGTCAATTCATCCAGTGGTTTTTGAGTTATGTTAATTTCACAAATGAACATTACATTTTTATTTATATAGATGATGATGATGAGGACAGCAATTGCCTTAACTTATAAGAGAGAGACATTTTTATACTTTTATATTTTTACACTGGAGGGAAAGATACTAGAGACAAAGTTGAAGTACTTTGGCCACATCATGAGGAGACAGGAAAGCCTAGAGAAGACAATTATGCTGGGGAAAGTGGAAGGCAAAAGGAAGAGGGGCCGACCAAGGGCAAGATGGATGGATGGCATCCTTGAAGTGACTGGACTGACCTTGAGGGAGCTGGGGGTGGTGACGGCCGACAGGGAGCTCTGGCGTGGGATGGTCCATGAGGTCACGAAGAGTCGGAGACGACTGAACGAATGAACAACAACAACATATTTTTACACAGATTTTAGCTGCTTAATGTGTTATTTATGAGGCCTGTTTGATAATATGTTTTAGCCAATGTTGGCTAAGACTCTATGAAACTACATCTCCCAGGAGTAGTGTCAGACTCCCATTGATTCTCCACCCAGAGTCGTGTTAGGGGGAGAGCCTGGACAATTTGGGATACAACTCCCAGAATCCCCCGAGGGAACAGCCATCTGCCCTACCGAAGGGGGGATTCTGGGAGTTGTAGTCTCTACAAACAAACTTATCATCTGCCAAAGAAGGGATTTCTGGACTTGCTCCCAGAAAAGGAAGACCTCAGCCAGGCTTAGCCCACTTTGCACTCCTCTTGAGCTCCCAAATGCCATGTATATTATAGTTTTTGGACCCCAGGCACCTCAGTTTCACTTTTAGGGCAGGAAGGAAGGGCTCCTGTCCGCACACCTCCTTCGGGCGGGAGTCACAGGCTCAGTCCCCAGTCTTTGACACCCCCTTCCCAGCTCCTATTCCCTCCTTTCACCGCCTGAGTTTTACGAAAAACAGAGAGTCGCACCTTTCCTTTCGACGCCAGCCTGCCCAATGCCGCCGTCTCCTCCCGCTTCCTCCTTCCTGGAACCTTGTTTTGGTCTGATCCGGAAGTGACGTCCAGAAAGAGAAAGCAACTCCGGGAATCGAAAGGAGCAAGACCGAGGCGGAAGTGACGTCAGCAGACGGCCAGACTCAGAGAGGGAAAGCGAAGGCGAGAAAATGGGCCTGGTCTTAGAGCTGGGAGGGGGAGCCCCTTAGTGCCTTTCATGGCGGGATTGAAGAGGGAATCACCCCAAGAAGGAAATAAAGAAGGAATGTGTGGACATAGAATCATAGAATCAAAAAGTTGGAAGAGACCTCATGGGCCATCCAGTCCAACCCCATTCTGCCAAGAAGCAGGAATATTAAATTCAAATCACCCCTGACAGATGGCCATCCAGCCTCTGTTTAAAAGCTTCCAAAGAAGGAGCCTCTACCACACTCCGGGGCAGAGAGTTCCACTGCTGAACGGCTCTCACAGTCAGGAAGTTCTTCCTCATGTTCAGATGGAATCTCCTCTCTTGTAGTTTGAAGCCATTGCTCCATTGCGTCCTAGTCTCCAGGGAAGCAGAAATCAAGCTTGCTCCCTCCTCCCTGTGGCTTCTTCTCACGTATTTATACATGTCTATCATATCTCCTCTCAGCCTTCTCTTCTTCAGGCTAAACATGCCCAGCTCCTTAAGCCGCTCCTCATAGGGCTTGTTCTCTAGACCTTTTATCATTTTAGTTGCTCTCCTCTGGACACATTCCAGCTTGTCAATATCTCTCTTGAATTGTGGTGCCCACAACTGGACACAATATTCCAGATGTGGTCTAACCAAAACAGAATAGAGGGGTAGCATTACTTCCCTAGATCTAGACACTAGACTCCTATTGATGCAGGCCAAAATCCCATTGGCTTTTTTTGCCGCCACATCACATTGTTGGCTCATGTTTAACTTGTTGTCCACGAGGACTCCAAGATCTTTTTCACACGTACTACTCTCGAGCCAGGCATCCCCCATTCTGTATCTTTGCATTTCGTTTTTCCTGCCAAAGTGGAGTATCTTGCATTTGTCACTGTTGAACTTCATTTTGTTAGTTTTGGCCCATCTCTCTAATCTGTCAAGATCGTTTTGAATCCTGCTCCTGTCCTCTGGAGTATTGGCTATCCCTCCCAATTTGGTGTCGTCTGCAAACTTGATGATCCTGCCTTCTAACCCTTCATCTAAGTCATTAATAAAGATGTTGAACAGGACCGGGCCCAGGACAGAACCCTGCGGCACTCCGCTCGTCACTTCTTTCCAGGATGAAGAGGAAGCATTGGTGAGCACCCTCTGGGTTCGTCCATTCAACATGAAACACAATACATTAGCACTAACAACTAAATTATGCAGACCGATTAACTGGCCTCTTCCAGAAAATTAGAAACATTGGAGGTAAATTTCAGGCAAAAATTGGTATGATAAGAAACAAAGATGGCAGGGACCTAACAGAAGCTGAAGAGATCAAGAGAAGGTGGCGAGACTATACAGAAGATCTGTATAGGAAGGATAATAATATCGAGGATAGTTTTGACGGTGTGGTGAATGAATTAGAACCAGATATCCTGAGGAGTGAGGTTGAATGGGCCTTAAGAAGCATTGCTAACAACAAGGCAGCAGGAGACGACGACGGGATCCCAGCTGAACTGTTTAAAATCTTGAAAGATGATGCTGTCAAGGTGATGCATGCCATATGCCAGCAAATATGGAAAACACAAGAATGGCCATCAGACTGGAAAAAATCAACTTATATCCCCATACCAAAAAAGGGAAATGCGAAAGACTGCTCCAACTTCCGTACAGTGGCCCTTATTTCTCATGCCAGTAAGGTAATGCTCAAGATCCTGCAAGGAAGACTCCAGCAATACATGGAGCGAGAGTTGCCAGATGTTCAAGCTGGGTTTAGAAAAGGCAGAGGAAGGAGAGACCAGATTGCCAATATCCGCTGGATAATGGAGAAAGGCAGGGAGTTTCAGAAAAACATCTATTTCTACTTCATTGACTATTCTAAAGCCTTTGACTGTGTGGATCATAATAAATTGTGGCAAGTTCTTGGTGGGATGGGCATACCAAGCCACCTTGTCTCTCTCCTGAGGAATCTGTACAAGGACCAAGGAGCAACAGTCAGAACTGACCACGGAACAACAGACTGGTTCAAGATTGGGAAAGGCGTACGGCAAGGCTGCATATTCTCACCCAACCTTTTTAACTTGTATGCAGAACACATCATGCAAGGATGTGTGGGGCTGGATGAATGCAAAGCTGGGGTGAAAATTGCTGGAAGAAACATTAACAACCTCAGATATGCAGATGACACCACTCTGATGGCCGAAAGCGAGGAGGAGCTGAGGAGCCTTCTAATCAAGGTGAAAGAAGAAAGCGCAAAAGCCGTGTTGCAGCTAAACATCAAAAAAACCAAGATTATGGCAACAAGAATGATTGACAACTGGGAAATAGAGGGAGAAAATGTGGAGGCCGTGACAGACTTTGTATTTCTAGGTGCAAAGATTACTGCAGACGCAGACTGTGGCCAGGAAATCAGAAGATGCTTCTTGGGAGGAGAGCAATGTCGAGTCTCAATAAAATAGTAAAGAGTAGAGACATCACACTGGCAACAAAGATCCGCCTAGTCAAAGCCATGGTATTCCCTGTAGTAATCTACGGATGTGAGAGCTGGACCTTAGGGAAGGCTGAGCGAAGGAAGATAGATGCTTTTGAGCTGTGGTGTTGGAGGAAAGTTCTGAGAGTGCCTTGGACTGCAAGAAGATCCAACCAGTCCATCCTCCAGGAAATAAAACCCGACTGCTCACTGGAGGGAAGGATACTAGAGACAAAGCTGAAGTACTTTGGCCACATCATGAGGAGACAGCAAAGCCTAGAGAAGACAATTATGCTGGGGAAAGTGGAAGGCAAAAGGAAGAGGGGCCGACCAAGGGCAAGATGGATGGATGGCATCCTTGAAGTGACGGGACTGACCTTAAAGGAGCTGGGGGTGGTGACGGCCAACAGGGAGCTCTGGCGTGGGCTGGTCCATGAGGTCACAAAGAGTCGGAGACGACTGAACGAATGAACAACAAAAAGAGAAAGAAAACATGGAGGCAGTGACAAATTTTGTATTTCTAGGCCTAACGATTACTTCAGACGCAGTCTGCAGCCAGGAAATCAGAAGACACTTACTTCTTGGGAGGAGAGCAATGACCAATCTCAATAAAACAGTGAAGAGTAGAGACATCACACTGGCAACGAAGATCCGCATACTTAAAGCAAGGGTATTCCCCGCACTTCTCGGCCTGTCATTGAACATCGAGGAAACCAAAGTGCTGTTCCAGCAGTCATTAGCCAATCCCTCTCCAATGCCAGAAATACAACTTAATGGTGTAACATTAGAAAATGTTGACTATTTCCACTACCATGGCAGCCACCTCTCCACAAAAGTCAACATTGACACTGAAATACAACACCGCCTGAGCTCTGTGAATGCAGCATTTCTCCGAATGAAGCAGAGAGTGTTTAAGGACCGGGACATCCGTAGGGATACCAAGGTGCTTGTTTATAATAATAATAATAATCATCATCATCATCATCTTTATTTGTACCCCGCCACCATCTCCCGAAAGGCGATTCGGAGCAGCTTACATGGGGCCAAGCCCGAACAAGAATACAATATAACAATACAAATTGCAATAAAATAAACAACATAACATTAGATATAAAACATCAAAGCATATAAAAATAGCATTTGATGGCCTGGCAGTGCCTGGGGCAATCTTTTGTTGAGAGGTGATTAGATGTCCCAGATTGTTTCCTCTCTGTTGTTTTGCTGTTGTAATTTTAGAGTTTTTTAATACTGGTAGCTAGGTTTTGTTCATTTTCATGGTTTTCTTTTTTCTGTTGAAATTGCCCACATTTCAATGGCTTCTCTGTGTAGTCTGACATGGTGGTTGTTAGAGTGGTCCAGACCTCACTACCTCTGAGGATGCTTGCCATAGATGCAGGCGAAATGTCAGGAGAGAATGCCTCTAGAAGATGGCCATGTAGCCCGAAAAAACCTATAACAACTCATATATTTATCCTTTTATTCAAACTTTTGAATTGTTTTCAACTTGCATTGTTTTTAATATGTTGTTAACCACCTTGAGCTTCAGTTTTGGGAGAAAGCCAGAATTATTGCTGTTGTCATTATTCCAGTCATTTCTAACTTGCAGCGACCCTAAAAAGGTAAAGGTAAAGGTAGTCCCCTGACATTAAGTCCAGTCATGTCTGACTCTGGTGTGTGTTGCTCATCTCCAGTTCTAAGCCGAAGAGCCAGCGTTGTCCGTAGACACCTCCAAGGTCATGTGGCCGGCATGACTGCATGGAGCGCCCTTACCTTCCTGCCGGAGCGGTACCTATTGATCTACTTACATTTGCATGTTTTCGAACTGCTAGGTTGGCAGAAGCTAGGGCTGACAGCGGAAGCCCACGCCGCTCCCCGGAATCAAACCTGCGACCTTTCGATTTCGATCAACAAGCTCAGCAGCTCAGTGCTTTAACCCACTGCGCCACCGGGGGCTCCGCAGCGACCCTAGGTCACTTGAATTTGATGCTCTCCATGTTTGAATGGAGATTCAAACCAATGGCTGTAATAAGCAAAGTGTTAATAGTAACCAATTTTTTTTCTGGCAATATAAAAGAAAGCATTACTTTTTGTTTTACAGTTTGGAAGTTGTGGGAAGAAGGCACAACACAGTAAAGTAATGGGGTCTCCACTATCAATTAACTCCTTTCACCATTTCACCATTCCCAAGAAGAAGTGCTGAAGCTTTAAGGTGAGAAAAGCCTGGAGGATAATGTAGTGCAAAGCTACAACACTTGGTATGTCTAGGGCTCTGGTTAGCAAGAGTGGGATTAGGAAGAAAGAAAAAAAACATAACATCATTTCAACAATTTCATCATTCCTGCATCCGGTTTGACTGAGGATTTCCAAAGGTCTCCGCTAGAGGGACAAAAATAGCAAAGTTTGTTTGCAAAATTCCAGTGGAAAGCAAAGTGATTGGCATGCTGATTCGTGTCAGAATCCACTAGAATTTGGGGTGGAGAGTGAGAGTGAAGGGGTGACGAAGATAACAGTTTATCTAAATTGGGTCTGAGCCTTGTGTATTGCATGTGGTATACTGTTGTGCGTCTCAAGTCATTATACCCCACTTATGGTGATCCTAAAGCAAACAGAGTAGATTTTCCAATGCTTTTCTCTGATCCTTGGGCAGGATCTACAATGCCATATAATGAAGTTTGAATCTACATTATACTGCATGGTGCTATGGTTAGTGTAGACCCATATAATGCTGTTCAGTGCAGGCTGGGTCTACACTAACCATAAAATTCAGATTCAAATTGCAGCGTAGATCCAACCTAAGATAATGTGATTTGCCACCAGGTTACTTGGGATCTGTTCACAGTACAGTTGGCTCTCCAGAATTGTGGAGTTGATATTTGCAGATTTTATCATTCACAAATATGTCTTGGAATCTGCAGGTCTTCTAGTGGTTAGATTCCAGTGTGCTGGAGAACCTAGAAATTCATATAGAGTCATTATCCCAGGTAAAAAAGAGCAATTTTTTATTTGTAGTTTTCATTTTCATAGTAGTCCTGGTCCCTTAACCCCAGCCAATGCGAGGGACTGCCTATATTTTTTCTTCATATCAGGAGCAACTTGAGAAACTGCAAGTCGCTTCTGGTGTGAGAGAATTGGCTGTCTGCAAGGACATTGCCCAGACAACGCCCAGATGTTTTGATGATTTACTATCCTTGTGGGAGGCTTCTCTCCTGTCCCCATATGAAGAGCTGGATCTCACAGAGCGAACTATTTCGGTATAGTGTTGTGATTCCACTTTAACTGTCATAATGATATCTGATGAAATCCTGGGATGTGGAGTTAAGGGATGGACATTTCTTATTTTCCACCAGGGTGCTCCTGTAGATCTTTTGGTTAATCTACAAATCCTGGGATTCTGTGGAATGCTGTCATGGAAGTTAGGGTGTAATAATAGCACTATAATTGAGGAGTATAAAAGGACGCAGGTGGGTTGTGTGAGGGAGCGTTTCCAGAGGAGCATCTACAGTATTGAGTTAATGCCGTGTGAAAGCACTTCAATGTTATGGAATAATTAGAGTTGTAGTTTTGTGAGTCAACAGAACTCTTTGGCAGAAAGGGCTAAATACCTTGTAAAACTACAACTTTTAGGTTTCCATTGTATTAAGCCATGGTGTGTAGATGCACCCCTGGTACAATACTCAAGTCACTAGGTTGGCTTTTAATTGTTACCTGACTTCAAATTCATTTGTATAATTCAAATGGTTATAATTTTTTTGGACAACTCTAAAGGTAAAGGTTTTCCCCTGACATTAAATCCAGTCGTGTCCAACTCTGGGGTGTGGTGCTCATCTCCATTTCTAAGCCGAAGAGCCAGCGTTGTCTGTAGACACCTCCAAGGTCATGTGGCCAGCATGACCAGGGGCGGCTCAACCCATTATGCAAAATAAGCATTTGCAGTATAGTTGATTTTGTCCAGGGGCGCTATTTTCTTGGGGGAAAATAGACCTTGACATATGCGAGTTGTAGTTACTGGGATGTATAGTTTACCTACAATCAAAGAGCATTATGAACTCCACCAATGATGGAATTGAACCAAATATGGCACACAGAACTCCCACGACAAACAGAAAATATATATCAGTGATTGGTTTTGGGGGGGGGGGCAAAATACTGTTTGCTTGCCGTTGAAAATTACCTAGGGCCACCTCTGGGCATGACTGCATGGAGCACCATTGCCTTCCTGCTGGAGTGGTACCTATTACTCTACTAATATTTGCATGTCTTCAAACCGCTAGGTTGGCAGAATCTGGGGCCGATTGCATATGTGCTATGTATTAAAAAAATAACATCAGCTGGAACAGAGAAAAACACAATTGTATAAGATGCAGTCCTGCACATGGAGCCCCCGGTGGCGCAGTGGGTTAAACCCCTGTGCCGGCAGGACTGAAGACCAACAGGTCGCAGTTTCGAATCCGGGGAGAGGCGGATGACCTCCCTCTATCAGCTCCAGCTCCTCATGCGGGGACATGAGAGAAGCCTCCCACAAGGATGATAAAAACATCAAATCATCCAGGCGTCCCCTGGGCAACGTCCTTGCAGACGGCCAATTCTCTCATACCAGGAGTCACTCCTGACATGACAAAAAAAAAAGTCCCGTACATGTGGGAAAAACTTAAATAAATATCCTGATTTTGAATGGGTCTTAAGGGGTATTTGCCAGCAGTCTACCTACCATGATGTAAGTCCAGTAAGAAAAGGCAATGCCGTCTAGAATTCCCAGATCCTGTCAAAATAAATTTCCACCTGTGAAGGAATCCAGAGATGGCTGGCTGCTGGACGCAGATAAAAACTGTAACATTTAACTAGTCATATCTATATAATAGCCCTATTGTGTTCTGAGGCTCAACCTTTGTGCAAACTGGACCTGATCAATAATCCCATCTTTAACTTTTAACATATTGATTCACCATGTTTGCCTGCCTGCCTCCTTTCTGGGCAGGCTTTTTCATATGACTCTTGCTTCAGATCTACCAATGACAGTGACTTGATCTTCCTACTCCAGAGGAGACTGTTTACCACTAATGTCATGAAGATTTCTCAACCAACGGGGACCCAAAGGCAAATTTCTGGCCAATTAGGGGAGGGCATGGGGACTTTGAATGGCTGTGAAAAGGGATCAAATGTTTTGCGCTGTATTGCATGGTTATGTCCAATTCCTTTTGAGCAGAGACAGTATCAGACATCTTTTCAAGCCTGAAAGTAAACAAACCTCTGTTTCTTTGCCTTCAGCCCAGTCTCCATGTCTTCATCTAGCTGGGATAGTAGCTGGGGTGTCGGATCCTCCTCCTGTTCTTTGGCGGATAGCTCCATTTCAGCTTCAGACTGAGGCAAAGAAGGTTGAGTAGTTCTGCCTTTTCCCTGTTAGCACTTGACCATTTTCTCTGCACTGTAGCCAATCATTTCCTTGTTCTTTCTTTTGCCCTTTCCATTTTTTAAAACCTGTCTGGCAAGACTAAGCTTGTTTGCTTTACCTGTTCTGACTTTCTCCCTACACATGCTGGATATGTATTTTAATTCTTCTTTTGTCATTTCTCTTTTTCTTTTCTTATACGTGCCTCTTTTAAATAGTAGCTTGTTTGTTAGTTATTTAGACATCCATCTTGTCCAGTTTATTAAAATCGGCACAAGTATAGGCAAGTTGAATAATGGATGTTTATTTAAAAAATGCAAACACTGCCTTTAGCGAAATACAGCTGGTTTAGCCAGTAGGTATTTGGAGATTTATTTGCGGGAACGCAACACAAGTATTGCTGTACAACAATATCCCAGTGGATTACAGCATCAATTGACCCAACTTTTGAACAAGAATCAAATGTTGATTAATCTTGTTTTGATTCTTTAAAAAAAGCCCCAAAGTTTTATCAAATTCTTTAAACTTAGATATTTTCAAAACAATGTCAGCTTACTGCCTAAGGCTCTGCAGTTTGACAAATAAAGAAGTATTTGCGAAAACAAGCAGTAGTTAAATTGTAAGGAAGCCACCTATTAAAACCACATAACAATCTGTTCACATTCAGGAGCACCTTCCTTCCTTCCTTCCTTCCTTCCTTCCTTCCTTTCTTCTTTCCTTCCTTTCTTTGAATACAGTTAATGTGTTTATCAATGGATTCAACCATCTTTGGCTTGAAAATATTTTTGCAATCTAAAATTTAAACCTTGATTTTACCATTTTATGTTTGGGACACTATTTTACTATGCCTCTGCATAGTACTTCTGTATAAAGTAGTGCTCAAGACATCTTATATGAAAGAGGAGCATTTTTGTTACCCCCCCCCCCCTCCGATCGGAATTACTGTATATACTCGAGTATAAGCCTAGTTTTTCAGTCCTTTTTTTAGGCTGAAAAAGTCTCCCTCGTCTTATACTCGAGTCAAGGTTTTTTATTATTTTACTCTATTACTATTATTATTATTATTACATTAATCATTTTACTCTATTATTATTATTACATTTATTATTTTATTCTTTATTATTGTTATTATTACATTTATTATTTTACTCTATTATTATTAGAAGGATACGTAAACACATTTACACTGAAGAAGGTTAGAATAATGCTTTAATCAGAGGACAGTCTTATTTATTCAAAAACATTTAACCTACTGATGCACCAATTAAGGCAATTTTATTGGTTTCTATTTTCCTTTTGGAATATACCAGTACCTGCTGCATTTCCCACCCTCAGCTTATACTCGAGTCAATCTGTTTTCCCAGTTTTTTGTTGTAAAATGAGGTGCCTCGGCTTATGTTTGGGTCGGCTTATACTCGCGTATATATGGTACGTTTGTGCTATATTATTCAGAGAGCCTCACTGGTTGTTACCTTGTCACGGTGAGGGTACTTGTTTGTTCCAGTGAACTTGTGAGCGAAGTTGTTGGGAGTAATGTACTTTCAGCAGGGCCACTCATGGCGACAAGGTCACAGGAGTGAAACCAGACAAAGCACGGTCCAAAGACCTCAATGAAGGGCAGCATTTTTTAATGAAGAAGAGTGTGTTTGTGGATTGGGACATTTGTACAGATACAAATATGCTCTTTTATAAAGATAGTATCCTTCCTACACTATTGTATGCCTCTGAAACATGAACCATCTACAAATGTCACTTTTGACTTTTGGAAAAATTCCATCAGCATTGCTTCTGAAAAATCTTGCAAATCTCTTGGAAAGAAGACAGGCAGACAAATGTCAACATTCTGAAAGAACATTCCTCCATCATCAACTTTGGTAGGCTGGCCACATTGTTCATATGCCCAATCACTGTCTCAAAAAACAGTTGCTTTACTCTCAGCTCAAGAAGCGGAAATGGAATATTGGTGGACAGAAAAAGAGGTTTAAAGATGGGCTTAAAGCTAACCTACAAAAATGTGGAGTAAGCACCAAGAACTGGGAAACCATGTCCTCGAATGATGTAGCTGGAGGTCAATGCTATGGATTTTGAGGAAGAACAAATAGGAGAAATGGAGAAACGTGTCTACTTTTGCTCCCACCTGCATCGCAAGTGCAATTGGTGGGGACGAGAGAGAGGGCCTTCTCGGTGGTGGCCCCTCGTCTCTGGAACTCACTTCCTAAGGACATCAGGCATGCCCCAACTTTGGCAATCTTTAGGAGGAGCTTGAAAACGTAGTTGTTCCAGTGTGCCTTCCCAGAATAATGAACCCTTAGCATTATGTCCTCTAAAAGCACTTTATACTGATTTAGGATTGCTTGTACGTTTCCACCAACGCCCTACCTCCTCTATCTTGTTCATGTCCAGCATTATTTTTTAACTTTAATTACATTTGGCCCAGCCATAGATTTTAAATGTGTTTTGTGCTATTATCCTATGTTTATGCTACTTATGTATGAGTTTTATTTTTAATTGCCTTGTATTAGTCTTTGTATTTTGCTTTGTATTGTAGTTGTTATTGCATGTATTGATGTATTGTGGGCTCGACCTCCAGTAAGCCGCACCGAGTCCCTTGGGAGATGGTAGCGGGGTATAAATAAAGTATTATTATTATTGTTATTATTATGTCAAGCGTGGAAGGCAAAAGGAAGAGGGGCCGACCAAGGGCAAGATGGATGGATGGCATCCTTGAAGTGACTGAACTGACCCTGAAGGAGCTGGGGGTGGTGACGGCCGACAGGGAGCTCTGGCGTGGACTGGTGCATGAGGTCACGAAGAGTCGGAGACGACTGAACGAATGAACAACAACAACATGTCAAGCAACATGGCTGCTTTTCATCTGGAAATCCTCACTGCGAAAGACTATATGGATCCAGAATACTCGGGCTGGATCTATATTGCCATATAATTAAGTTTAACTGCATTGAACTGCATTGTATATAACAGTGTAGACTCATATAATTCAGTTCAATGCAGTTAAATCGCATTATTTGGCAGTATGGATCCAGCCTCACTCACCTGCGGATTTCCCTGACAACGCACACATCTATAGCCATTGTAAAAGCGGAGATAGGAGATAAGGTATGCAGCCACTACTCAGTCAATTTGATCTGTGCATAATTGTCCCAGTAGTCTCATAATATTTAAGTGTTCATAGGCAGTAAATTAAATCAACTGGCACATGCTCCCTCTAGAGACGGAGTGTTATTGTTTTGGTCTTTGAAGGCTAGAAGTCATTGCGGCACATAAAAAATAAAGACTTTATTGTAGATGTGATGGCTCATTAATGTGTCTCTGTATCAGCAATAACAAAATTTCACAATGTTTCTCACTCTGGATTTCTTCCATAAACCTTTAGAAAATTACCATAGCAATTCATGCTGATGAACCCATCATTATCCCATATATATTGTCGAAGGCTTTCATGGCAGGAATCACTGGGTTGTTGTAGGTTTTTTCGGGCTATATGGCCATAGTCTAGAGGCATTCTCTCCTGACGTTTCGCCTGCATCTATGGCAAGCATCCTCAGAGGTAGTGAGGTCTGTTGGAACTAGGAAAATGGGTTTATATATCTGTGGAATGACCAGGGTGAGACAAAGGACTCTTGTCTGTTGGAGCTAGGTGTGAATGTTTCAACTGACCACCTTGATTAGCATATAATGGCCTGACAGTGTCTAGAGCAAACTTTATCCCATATATATTCATTCTCGGGCTTCAGCCGACATACTGTGGGTTGTGCTAGTTCTACAATACAAGCACAGCATTGCTATACCCATTTTGCTGTGAGGAATTTGTGTGCCCTGAGACAATAAAATGCTTTCAAAGACAAAAATGTGCAGTCTCAAAAGAACATTTGTACAGCTCAAGTATTGAGTATTATAACTACCATATTATTTTTATGGTTGCTGGGCAAAGAAGTGGCTGATAACAAGGAAAATGAAATGGAGCATCCATGTTGTTCTGAAACTCTCGGCTCAAACATAGCAATTTCTAATCATCCTGCCCAAATTAAGCATGATTAACTTCCAATTGTTGATGCCAAGCACTCCCCGCCCCCCTCCGGTCAAAATATTAAATTAACAGAGACAGTACTGTGGCAGAGAGTCCCACAGGTAGCCGTAGCCCAAAGTTGGGTCGATCAGTTATGCAAATGTTTGGTGGAATGGAGGAGTCCAGCAACAGTTACTAGTGATACATCTCACAACTATCTTTACCTTTTTTCATTATTAGTTTACTACAAAGTAACCCTTGAATAAATGTGCACCATGATACGTTACCCTCTATGTCTGACTCTATTAATCTTCTTTGACTTTTGTGGCTTCCTCTTTCCCTTTCACCACCGGCAGCTGACCCCAGTGACCCCATAGAACACACAGCCCTCGAAGCGGGGCTTCTCCCCTTCCTTCCCTTCTAATACCACTTCCCTGCACACGAACTAACCCCTTAGCCAACCCTCACTCACGTGGGTATCCAGGCCTCCAAATGCTGGGTCCCCCTTGGTATCCATGGATCCCCTTGTGTATGTACACCCCTTGCTTCTCAGATATCATGGCCTCAATACGCAGGATCCCCCTTGTTCTCCGTGGACCCTTGTGTATGTGTGTGTATACTTAATATGTTATATTTTATGTCTTACTAGCCGTCCCCTGCCACACGTTGCTGTGGCCAACTGTGGTGGTGATGGGGGTTCTGTGTGGGAGGTTTCGCCCAATTCTATCATTGGTGGGGTTCAGAATGCTCTGTGTTTGTAGGTGAACTACAAATCCCAGCAACTACAACTCCCAAATGTCAAGATTCTATTTTCTCCAAATTCCACCAGTGTTCACATTTGGGCATATTGAGTCTTCGTGTAGAGTTTGGTCCAAACCCATCATTGTTTGAGTCCACAGTGCTCTCTGGATGTAGATGAACTACAACTGCAAAACCAAAGGACACTGCCCACCAAACCCTTCCAGTATTTTCTGTTGGTCATGAGAGAACTGTGTGCCAAGTTTGGTTCAATTCCATCGTTGGTGGGGTTTAGAATGCTCTTTGATTGTAGGTGAACTATAAATCCAGCAACTAAAACTCCTGTATGACAAAATCATTTTTTTTAGTGGACATACATCGGGTTGTTAGGTGTCTTGTGTCCCAATTTGGTGTCAATTTGTCCAGTGGTTTTTGAGTTCTGTTAATCCCACAAACGAACATTACATTTTTATTTATATAGTGGAGGGTCAAACCACTGATTCAGCTCCGGTAACCTTTCACCTGCACCATCTGACCTTGAAGTCCCTTCCAGTGCTTACTGGTCATCACCACAATGGATACAAGCACCCATCATCTCAGGGGCAATCCATCACTATTGCCCCATAAACCCAAATTTGCTTAACAACCCTAACAGCTGGTAAACTGGCTGAGATTTCTGGGAGTTGTAGGCCAAAAACATCTGGGGACCCCAGGTTGAGAACCACTGGCTTAGGACAACAGGATCTAGATGCCTGGCCACCTGTCCTTTGGGCAGCTACTTGGTCATGACAAAAGACATCTATCACCTGGCATTTTATTTCCTGATACTGGGGTGATTTGCCCCATTTTCCACAATTATATTTCCCCATTCCCAGGACTGGACTTGCTAATCCTGTCATTTTAAACAATATACTGTATGGACTATAATGGACACCTTAATGGGTCACTCACCAACACAAATTTATTTATTTATTTCGAACATTTTTACCCTGCCCTTCTCAACCCCTGGGGGACTCATGGCGGCTTACAATTGGCAACAATTCAATGCCGCTTCATAAAATACAATAGCAAAATAACAATTAAAACCATGAACATTAAAATAAAAATTAAACAGTATACTTATGATCCATTTAGCTATTGCCAGTCTGGTGGCTATTTATCTAGCCATATACTAATGTTTACTCCGCTTCACTTATCCAAATCCAAAGCCATAGTCAAATATTATCCATTGTCCTTTATCCTGATTGCCCAAAGGCCTGGTCCCACAACCACAATTTTACCTTCTTTCTGAAGGCGAGGAGGGATGATGATGATTTAATTTCCCCGGGAAGTGAATTCCATAGGCGGGGGGCTACCACCGAGAAGGCCCTGTCCCTCATCCCCGCCAAGTGTGTTTGAGACAAAGGCGGGGCCAAGAGCAGGGTCTCCCCAGAGGATCTTAAGCTAGGGATCTCAGCTTCCTTTACCAGCTTACCGCAAGCTGTCATCCCTTCCAGCTGGAATGAAATAAAATACCTTAGTGGCTTTCTCTTTAACTTGGTGAGATTTCTTGAATGGGAACATTGGATTTAGCTTCTTTGTCTTGCCAGGTGCACAGAACCACAGGTGACACTGCTGCCGGTACCGGTTACCCACTTAGAGGAACTTGGTATCCACACCTCGGGTTTCGCTATCCGCGGTCAGGATTTCACTATCTGTGCCTGCTTTAAATTAATTAATTGCAAAGGTTTCTAGCTTGAAAGAAATAATACAGGAGTAATTTAAATTATTTGTTTGTTTGTTTATTTATTTCCTGCCTCTCCTGATGGCTCAGTATTGTAATATGGGCCATACCTTGCTGCAGGTAAACTTTTTTGGCAGTTCAGGATGCTTCTTGTTTATGTGTATAGTATTAAATGTCATAAAATGTAACACATCACACTAGGTATGTGTGCAAATATAAAATATACAGGTGTTTTGTAGCGACGTATGCTGCTCATCTGAATTATACTTAACAGTTTTGAAGCTCGCTCAGTGCCGCACCCCAGAAAATTGCCTAGAGACACCACTTTTAATTCAGTCAATTATGTTTGCGATGGGGATGATGGCAAGAGTTGTAGTTAAACGGACACCTGCAGGGCAGTAGGTGAGGGAAGCCTGGCTTATCTATAGTTATAAAAGTAAAAAAAAATGTATATTTGCTAGGTGAAGTGGCCCTTTGTGATGTCACATGGTCCATGTGTATTGAGGGGTAGGGAGGAAAGAAGGAAAGAACTAGGAAGAGAGCCATGCTACCATGGAAACATTAGGAGATAGGCCTCCATGTTGAGTTTATGGGGGGAAAAGGGTTATGCCCAGGGTGGAGAGGTTAGCGGAGCAAAAGTGAGATAGCCATTAGTCTTAGAATTTGCTCAGGAGAAGAATGGCACCGATTTTGAAGCGATCCATTGACTCGCAGATATGGGGACCCGATGGGTTTCCGTATCCGCGGTTCAAAGGAATGCAGTTTTGGCCTGCCCAGGAGGCGAAAATCGCATCCCGGGTGGACCAGCAGCCATCTGCAGCCTGGGAGAGGGAAAGCTCATGTAGGGAAGAGTTTGGAGGCAGTAAAAGACACAAAGTAACACTAGGAAGAGAAAAGGTTACAATTAATTGATACTTTATTGGGGGATGAACTACAATATTAGAAGGGGGAAGAAGGTGAGGCAAAAAGAAGGTTTCTTTGTTGTAGCTGCTTCTGTGGCCACGTTTCATAGAGGCTGGCACAAAGCGGACACATAGAGAACTGTGAACTCCCTGCTGCAGGTCAGATTAGTTGGAAGGCAGGGAGTTCTGGGTTCGTTGACCTCAATTCCATCTGAACATGAGGAAGAACTTCCTGACTGTGAGAACTGTTCAGCAGTGGAACTCTCTGCGCTGGAGTGTGGTGGAGGCTCCTTCTTTGGAGGATTTTAAGCACAAGCTAGATGGCCATCTGTCGGGGGGGGGGGGTACTTTGAATGCAATTTTCCTGCTTCTTGGCAGGAGGTTGGACTGGATGGCCCTGACTGTGAGAACTGTTCAGAAGTGGAACTCTCTGCTTCGGAGTGTGGTGGAGGCTCCTTCTTTGCAGGCTTGACCAGAAGCTGGATGGCCATCTGTCAGCGGGTACTTTGAATGCAATTTTCCTGCTTCTTGGAAGAAGGTTGGACTGGATGGCCCTGACTGTGAGAGCTGTTCAGCAGTGGAACTCTCTGATCTGGAGTGTGGTGGAGGCTCATGCTTTGGAGGCTTTTAAGCAGAACCTGGATGACCATCTGTCGGAGGGGTATTTTGAGTGCAATTTTCCTGCTTCTTGGCAGGGGGTTGGACTGGATGGCCCTGACTGTGAGAGCTGTTCAGCAGTGGAACTCTCTGTGCTGGAGTGTGCTGGAGGCTCATGCTTTGGAGGCTTTTAAGCAGAAGCTGGATGGCCATCTATTGGGGGTACTTTGAATGCAGTTTTCCTACTTCTTGGGAGAAGGTTGGACTGGATGGCCCTGACTGTGAGAGCTGTTCAGCAGTGGAACTCTCTGCTTCGGAGTGTGGTGGAGGCTCATTCTTTGGAGACCTTTAAGCAGAATCTGGGTGGCGATTCAACGGACGAGACTGTTTTATTGTTTTAATGATTGTTTTATTGCTTGTGGATGCACTGTTTTTAACTTGATTTATGTCTAATTGTAGTGTATAATTGTAATTGTTTGTACTGGCATTGAATTTTGCCATTACTTATGTCTAAACCCTTGGGGTGAGAAAAGAGGTATACAAATACTGTAAATAATAATAATAATAATAATCATCATCATCATCTGTCTGGGGTGCTTTGAGTGCGATTTTCCTGCTTCTTGGCAGGAGGATGGACTGGATGGCCCTGACTGTGAGAGCTGTTCTACAGTGGAACTCTCTGCTTTGGAGTGTGGTGGAGACTCCTTTGGAGGCTTTTAAGCAGAAGCTGGATGGCCATCTGTTGGGCATTGCTTTGAATGCAATTTTCCTGCTTCTTCGGAGAAGGTTGGACTGGATGGCCTTGACTGTGAGAGCTGTTCAGCAGTGGAACTCTCTACATTGCAATGTGGTGGAGGCTCCTTCTTTGGAGGTTTTTAAGCAGAAGCTGGATGGGCATCTGTCGGGGGTGCTTTGAGTGCAATTTTCCTACATCTTGGCAGGGGGTTGGACTGGATGGCCCTGTGAGAGCTGTTCAGCAGCGGAACTCTCTGCTTCGGAGTGTAGTGGAGGGTCCTTCTTTGGAGGCTTTCAAGCAGAAGCTGGATGGTAATCTGTTGGGGGTACTTTTGAGTGCAATTTTCCTACTTCTTGGCAGGGGGTTGGACTGGATGGCCCTGACCATGAGAGCTGTTCAGCAGTGGAACTCTCTGATCTGGAGTGTGGTGGAAGCGCCTTCTTTGGAGCCTTTTAAGCAGAAGCTGTGTGGCCATCTGTCAGGGAGTGCTTTGAACGTGATTTTCCTGCTTCTTGGCAGGAGGTTGGACTGGATGGCCCTAACTGTGAGAGTTGTTCAGCAGTGGAACTCTCTGCTTCAGAGTGTGGTGGAGGCTCCTTTTTTGGAGGCTTTTAAGCAGAAGCTGGAGGGCCATCTATTGGGGTTACTTTGAATGCAATTTTCCTACTTCTTGGCAGGGGGTTGGACTGGATGGCCCTGACCGTGAGAACTGTTCAGCAGTGGAACTCTCTGCTTCAGAGTGTGGTGGAGGTTCCTTCTTTGGAGGCTTTTAAGCAGAAGCTGGGTGGCCATCTGTCAGGGGTGCTTTGAATGCAATTTTCCTACTTCTTGGGAGAAGGTTGGACTGGATGGCCATGACTGTGAGAGCTGTTCAGCAGTGGAACTCTCTGCAGCGGAGTGTGGTGAGGCTCTTTTTTTTTTGGAGGATTTTAAGCAGAAGCTGGATGGCCATCTGTCGGGGGTGCTTTAAGTGCGATTTTCCTGCTTCTTGGCAGGAGGTTGGCCTGGATGGCCCATGAGGTCTCTTCCAACTCTATGAATCTATGGGGCCTGTGGATGTGGGCATTCATACAGTAGAATGAATGCAGTTTTGATGCCAGTATGAACTGTCATGTTTTGGAATCAAGGTGGAGTTGTGCAAGGTCTTGGGCCTTTGCTGCCAAAGAGTGCAAACCAAAGCACAGCTCCCATAGGGAAACCCTACAGCAGTGGTTCTCAACCTGTGGGTCCCCAGGTGTTTTGGCCTACAACTCCCAGAAATCCCTGCCAGTTTACCAGCTGTTAGGATTTCTGGGAGTTGAAGGCCAAAAACATCTGGGGATCCCAGGTTGAGAGCCACTGACCTAAAGGAAGGTAAGAAGTAAACACAAGCAGCGCCGCGCCTGCGTTGCATAAGTGAAGGTTCAGGGGAAGAGGGGGGCGGGGCCCAAAGGGCTTTGGCGGCTTCCTATTGGCCCTGGGCCTCTTGGAGCTGAACGCGCCGGCAGCTCCGATTGGGTGTGGCTTGGAGCCGGTGCAGCCGGGCGGGGAGAGTGTCAGCGCCGGAGGGCAGAAGGGGCGGGGAATGGGGAGCCGCGCGAGCGTGAGGGGAGAGCGCCTCGAGGAGCGGACGCAAGGAGAGGAAGCGGGTGAGCCAATGGGGGAGCCGGGGGGGGGGGGGGGGGAGGAGGGGGAAATAAGGCAGTTACCCGGATGTACGCCCACCCACCCCCTTTTGGAAATGGGACCCTTAAGGCAGGGCTTCTTCTCTCCCTGTGGAAAGTAGTGAGGAAGGGTCAAGTCAGGGGGGGATGAACCTGGATCTCCCACAAGGGCTGGGAGAAGCATCTACACCCCAGGATTGGAGACCCCTTGAACTTCCCTGGCTCAAGGCCTCCTGGGCCAAAGACTACAAATCCCACAAAGACTACAAATCCCACAGCCTTGAGCCAGGGCGGTGGAAGGGTGCGTCTGCACTGTACAATTGATGTGGCTTGATACCATAATAAGAGCCATGGCTCAAGGCTATGGGATCTTATGAGGTGTGGTGTGGTGAGGCATCAGCACTCTTTGGTAGAATTATTATTATTATTATTATTATTATTATTGTATTTCCATCTTTCTGACTGTGAGAGCTGTTCAGCAGTGGAACTCTCTGCCCCTGAGGCTCCTTCTTTGGAAGCTTTTAAACAGAGGCTGGATGGCCATCTGTCGGGGGTGCTTTGAATGCAATTTTCCTGCTTCTTGGCAGGGGGTTGGACTGGATGGCCCAGGAGGTCTCTTCCAACTCTAGGATTCTATTTATTTATTTGTACTCTGCTCAAGAGGAGACTCAAGACTTTGTAGAATCCAGAAGAGGCTCAAGGCTTTATAAAATCCAGAAGAGGCTCAAGGCTTTGTAAAATCCAGAAGAGGCTCAAGATTTTTATAAAACCCAGAAGAGCCTCAAGATTTTTATAAAATCCAGGAGACTGAGGTTCAAGATTTTGTAAAATCCAGAAGAGGTTCAAGGCTTCGTAAAATCTAGAAGAGGCTCAAGGCTTTGTGAAACCCAGAAGAGGCTCAAAGGCTTTCTGAAATCCAGAAGAGGTTCAAGGCTTTCTAAAATCCATAAGTGCCTCAAGATTTTTGTAAAATCCAGAAGAGGTTCGAGCCTTTGTAAAATCCAGAAGAGCCTCAAGCCTTTGTAAAATCCAGAAGAGCCTCGAGACAATGTAAAATCCAGAAGAGCCTCAAAACAATGTAAAATCCAGAAGCGGCTGAAGACTTTGTAAAATCCAGAAGAGCCTCAAGAATTCGTAAAACCCAGAAGAGCCTCAAGACAATGTAAAATCCAGAAGAGCCTCAAGTCTTTGCAAAATCTAGAAGAGCCTCAAGACAATGTAAAATCCAGAAGAGGTTCAAGACTTCATAAAATCCAGAAGAGGTTCAAGACTTTGTAAAACCCCAATTGCAATGATTCCATAGCATTGAAGGATGGCATATCAATCTACAGTGCAGATGCACCCTTGCACTAAGAATGTGGGGCAGCTCTTTTTCCCCTGGCTCTGAAGCTTGATCTACACTGCCCTGTATCCCAGGATCTGATCCCAGATGATCTGCTTTGAATTGGATTATATGAGTCTACACTGCCAGATAATCTGGGATCAGATCTTGGGATATAGGGCAGTGTAGACCCAGCCTGAGGTTCTGGAGTGAACCCATGCCAGACCCTGGGTGTGTGGACAGAGCATTGCAGGTCAGGAGGTTGCTCTGCCCCAGTTTGGGAGCCCAGGGCCAGACCTGAATGACAGGGCAAAATGCTTCAGTTTCTTCCTTGTCTTGTTAGCTTCCCCTTTCTCTTTCCTTGGCAACTCTGCTTAGGCACTCTGCAACTTCCTACCTTATGCAAGTCTGAAAAGATCCCCATCCTTCTAAGCTGTTGATCCATCTTAGAGGCAGAGTGTGCAAAAGTTTTTGACTACAGAATATCTGGAAATATTATTATTAGGGTTTATTTGTTAGTGTCATTTGGCAGGGATAGAGGAAGGTAATGGGGTGGGAATATTTTATGGGGTTATTTTTTTGTATTAGGATGCCTTCGTTTGAGTTTTTCGGGTTGTATGGCCATGTTCCAGTAGCATTGTCTCCTGATGTTTCACCTGTATCTGTAGAAGGATCCTCAGAGGTTATGCCTTTACTCACAACCTCAGACCTCACAACCTCTGAGGATGCCTGCCATAGATGCAGGCGAAACGTCAGGAGAAAATGCTTCTAGAGCATGGACATATAGCCCGAAAAACCTACAACAACCCAGTGATTCCAGCCATGAAAGCCTTCGACAAAACATTATGCCTTTGCTTGTTTGTTTGTTTGTTATTTGAGTGTCTGTGTTTGTTTTTTTAAAATGTGTCTGAAAAATCTCACAAAATAATAATTTAAAAGAAAGAATACTTGACAAATGATCATCATGGAATATATAGTCCAATATGTGTTTTTAAAAAACTTTTCAGGAAATCCTAATAAAATGTTAATTGACAGAAGAACATTGGCAAATGGCCATCTTGGAATATGTAGCAGCAAAAAGTTACTTTTCCCACTTCGGCTGGTGACTCAGGCAGTCTCTGAGTTGCAAACATCCGACTTAGAAATGACTCATAGTTAAGAACAGGGCTGAAACAACAGGAAGTGAGACAAATCTACACCTTGGAAGGGAAATTCACTCCTGAAAGAGTTATTATAATGGGGAAAAGATGTCTCCACTGAAGCTTTATTACCAATTCTTGCTTCCACAACAAGCCAAGTTTTCCAAAATTCAATTATCACAGGGAAAGAGAGTGAGGTGAAGTCTTCTGAAGAGGGGCACAGGCAGCAAAATTCATCCAAAGCTCATATAGATAGATAGAGAGATAGAGATAGAAAGATAGAGAGATATATATAGAGATAGATAGACTGGAGTTACACTTAAAAACGTACCTGTTCTGATTTTGGGACCCACCTACCTTCATGACCATATCTCTCTCCATGAACCAGCCGAAACTCTAGTTTTACCCCTTTATCTCACCCAGAGTTTTTAAATCATTTTATGTACATGTGGCCCGCTCTTTGTCCTTATGTTTGGTTCTTATGTCCTATGTATATCTGCTTTGATGTTTTATACTTTAATGTTATGTTGTTTATTTTATTGTAATTTTGTATTTTTTGTATTGCAATCTGTTTTTCGGGCTTGGCCCCATGTAAGCCACTCCGAGTCCCCGTTGGGGGAGATGGTGGCGGGGTATAAATAAAGTTTATTATTATTGTATTGTCGAAGGCTTTCATGGCCAGAATCACTGGGTTGTTGTAGGTTTTTTCGGGCTATAGGGCCGTGTTTGTGAAGGCTGATCTGGCCAGGGTGGTCCATGCCGTGGTCACCTCCAGATTGGACTACTGCAATGCGCTCTACATGGGGCTGCCCTTGAAAACGGCTCGGAAATTCCAACTTGTCCAACGGTTGGCAGCCAGGTTGTTAACAGGTGCTCCTTACAGAGAGAGGTCAACTCTCCTGTTTAAGGAGCTCCATTGGCTGCCGTTCATCTTCCGGTCCCAATTCAAGGTGCAGGTGCTCACCTACAAAGCCCTAAACGGTTTGGGACCCGCCTACCTGCGTGACCGCATCTCCATATATGAATCCACACGATCCCTTTGATCATCTGGAGAGGCCCTGCTCATGATCCCACCTGCGTCGTAAGCGCGTTTGGTGGGGACGAGGGACAGGGCCTTCTCTGTGGTGGCCCCCCGACTCTGGAACTCTCTCCCCAAGGACATTAGACAAGCCCCAACATTGGCAGTCTTTAGGAAGAGCCTGAAGACTTGGCTGTTCCAGTGTGCCTTTCCAGAATAGGAAACTCCTAGCACCATGTCCCAAATGCACTTTGTTAGAGATTTAGAATTGTCTGCACACCGCACCAATCTCCACAACCTCTACATTTCACCTGTCATGTCCAGCACTTTTAAATTTTGTTCATTACATTGGCCCGGCCTTAGGTTTTAAATGCGTTATGGTGTCATTGTTTTAGTGTTCTATTTTTTGCTTGATGTTTATTGTTTGCTTTAATAAAGTTAATAATAATAATAATAATAATAATAATGTTCTAGAGGCATTCTCTCCTGACGTTTCGCCTGCATCTATGGCAAGCATCCTCAGAGGTAGTGAGGTCTGTTGGAAGTAGGAAAAATGGGTTTATATATCTGTGGAATGACCAGGGTGGGACAAAGAACTCTTGTCTGCTGGAGCTAGGTGTGAATGTTTCAACTGACCACCTTGATTACTATTGCCTGGGGCAATCTTTTGTTGAGAGGTGATTAGATGTCCCTGATTGTTTCCCTTCTGTTGTTTTGCTGTTGTATTATTATATTATTATTATTATTATTATTATTATTATTATTATATACAAATTCAATTTAAGAACAAACCTACAGAACTGATCTTGTTTGTAACAGGAACTGCTTGTCCACTCAAGGCTATATTTTCTGAACATTTGCCTTTTTTCTTCTTCTTTATATCTTCTCCGTTTTCCCTTCTGTCTTTTTTGGGTCATCCTTTAGAAAGTAATTTGTGTGTAAAGCACTCCAAATGGCCTTTTAAAGATGAAGCATAGAGTTTTTAAAAATCTATAAATGTAAACACTAAAAAAAATGTGTGCTGCTTCCTCTTGAAACTCCTTGGTACAAACTAAGCGGAGCTGTCTTGCAAGTTAGGACTTGTGCCTTGGAGACTGATGGAGCTTTGCTGCCCGCCACCTAAGTGATGCTACCTGTGCCATGGAAGGTGCGTTGCTCACCCGGGCAGCACCTTCAACCAGGGCTGGGCAGGGAGGGCAGAGAGGGCAAGCAGTTGGGAGGAGCCTCACCTGGCCTGCCCTTTTTCTCCCCAGGAAACAACAAAGCTGCCAACATGAGTCGGAGCCCTCGTCAACCGCAGGAGGAGCTTACCCAGGCAGACATCTGTGGGATGCTGCGAGAAGAGCTGTGCCAGGGGAATGACTTCCTCAAGTCATACACCCACATCTTCATCATCTTGGGGGCTTCGGTGAGTTTCCTCCTTCTAAGCCGGGCTGGGCTTCATGGAAAATGGGTACGAGCCTGGGATCCCATCTTAGGGCAGGGTTTAGAGATGCGTGGCCCTCCAGTTGTTGTTGGAGTCCAATATCTATGCCCAGATATTGGTGAATTTAATTTCAACAATACCTAGAAGGCTAAACAATTTCTGTCATTGGGTTGTTGTAGTTTTTTTTCGGGCTATATGGCCATGTTCTAGAGCCTTTTTTCCTGACGTTTTGCCTGCATCTATGGCAAGCATCCTCAGAGGTAGTGAGACCTCACAACCTCTGAGGATACATGCCATAGATGCAGGCAAAACGTCAGGAGAAAATGCCTCTACAACATGGCCATATAGACCGAAAAAACCTACAACAACCCAGTGATTCCGGTCATGAAAGCCTTCGACAATACAATTTCTGTCATTGTTTCAAGTTTGGTATTTTGAATTTTCTTTATAAATTATCCAGCATAAATTAAGAGAACCAGCATGGTGTAGTGGTTCAAGCATTGGATTACAACTCTAGAAACTAGGATTTGAATCCCCGTTCAACATTGAAATGCACTGGGTGACTTTAGGTAAGTCACACTCTCTCGGCCTCAGAGGACAGTACTAGCAAACCTCTTCTGAAATCTTGCCAATAAATCTCTGTGATTTGCTTTAGGGTTGCCACAGGGAACACAACACAACACAGCGCATTAAAGCTTAAACCCTGCTCCCCACAGAGAGGGAATCTGGGTGTCAAAGCCATATAATCTGTGGTAGAGGCTCCTTAATCTGTAGTGGAGGCTATTAAACAGAGGCTGGATGGCCATCTGTTGGGGGTGTTTTGAATGGTGAAAGGGTGCGCCTGCACTGTACAATTGATGCGGTTTGATACCATAACAAGAGCCATGGCTCAAGGCTATGGGATCTTATGAAGTGTATTGTGGTGAGGCATCAGCACTCTTTGGTAGAATTATTTATTATTATTATTATTATTATTATTATTATTATTATTGTATTTCCATCTGAACATTAGGGAGAACTTCCTAACTTCTTAGCACTCTTTGGTAGAATTATTTATTATTATTATTATTATTGTATTTCCATCTGAACATTAGGGAGAACTTCCTAACTATGAGAGCTGTTCAGCAGTGGAACTCTCTGCCCTGGAGTGTGGTGGAGGCTCCTTCTTTGGAAGCTTTTAAACAGAGGCTGGATGGCCATCTGTTGGGGGTGTTTTGAATTCAATTTTCCTGCTTCTTGGCAGGGGGTTGGACTAGATGTCCCATGAGGTCTGTTCCAACTCTATTATTCTAAGGCAGAAAATCCACAATATCGGCTTTGAACTGGGTTATCTGAGTCCACACTGCCATATAATCCAATTCAATGCTGATTTTATACAGCTGTGTAGAAGCGGCCAGAGTGCTATATAGTCACCAGTTAAAACTACATCCTTTTAAAGCAGTGATTCTCAACCTTCCTAATGTTGTCATCCCTTGATGCAGTTCCTCATGTTGTGGTGACCCCCAACCATAAAATTATTTTTGTTGCTACTTCATAACTGTCATTTTGCTATTGTTTTGAATTGTAATGTAAAAACGATTCTTGACATGAGTACTCAAATGGACAAATGTGAACACTGGTGGAGTTTGGGGGAAATAGACCTTGACATTTGGGAGCTGTTGTTGCTGGGATTTAAAGTTCACCTACAATCAAAGAGCATTCTGAACCCCACCAACGATGGAATTGAACCAAACTTGGCACACAGTTCTCCCATGACCAACAGAAAATACTGGAAGGGTTTGGTGGGCAGTGTCCTTTGGTTTTGGAGTTGTAGTTCACCTACATCCAGAGATCACTGTGGACTCAAACAATGATGGATCTGGAACCAAACCAAACTTCCCACATAGAATCCCCATGACCAACCGAAAATACTGTGTTTTCTGATGGTCTTTGGCGACCCCTCTGACAACCCCTCGTGACCCCCCAGGGGTCTCGACCCCCAGGTTGAGAAACATTGTTTTAAAGGATAGGCTCAGAATAGATGGTGGTGGCCTGAAGAACAAAGAATTTCCCTTTCAGTGGATCATATTAATCGAGATGGTTTCCCAGCTCCATGGCATAAATTGTATTCATGTTAATTTCTTATCCATAGGTCTGAGGTGCTTTTGTGTTTGAGATGCTCAGAGCGTCTCATGTTCAGTTTATTTGGAGTTTTTACTCTGTTCGTCAGCTGAACAATAAAAGGAATGAATTATAAAGGGACAGGCAGAGAAAAATAAGTAGTCAGGCTTTTGACATGAAAAGATTGACACAGAATGTAATGTCTGTTTTGACTCACTAGCATTTATAATTATGTTTAAAGTGTTTGAGTCACTCTAAGCTGGTACAAGAGCATCTCTTTCTTCTCTCTCGCCCCATATTTCTCCCTCTTTCACTCATCTTGATGGGAAAAAAACAACCCTGAACGGCTTGGATTGTACCCTTGATATTCAAAACAAAAGCTGGATCATTTCATAGAATGGATATTGCATTCATCTAGATAGCTTTTGATATGGTTATAGATTTCTACCATACAGTACCAAGAATATTGTATTATTTGGCAAGTAGTTCAGAAAATATCGTTTCCTCTGGAAGTGAGTTTGCTGGGCTCTTTAAGGCAGAATTTCATGGGGCTCCTGTTGAAAATGGTATATTTGTATCATGTTTTCCCCCTTAAATGTAGGCTTATTTACTTTGTGCTCTTACGACTGTATATATTTTCCTGCCACACTATATGGGAGGTACAGAGGTATGTGATCATGTTACATAGGAGAGTTACACATTACAAAGGATGTATTCACAATAATAATAATAATAATAATAATAATAATAATAATAATAATCTTTATTTATACCCCGCCACCATCTCCCCAACGGGGACTCAGGGCAGCTTACATGAAGCCAAGCCCAGACAACATATTACAACAACATAAAACCAAAAACATAAGCAACAAACAACAGCATCATAATTGCATAAGAACTTATGAATACAATCTATATAAATAAAAATGTAATGTTCGTTTGTGGGATTAACAGAACTCAAAAACCACTGGACGAATTGACACTAAATTTGAACACAAGACACCTAACAACCCAATGTATGTCCTTCACTCAAAAAAATTGATTTTGTAATTTCGGAGTTGTTGCTGGGATTTATAGTTCACCTGCAATCAAAGAGCATTCTGAACCCCACCAATGATGGAATTGAACCAAACTTGGCACACAGTTCTCCCATGACCAACAGAAAATACTGGAAGGGTTTGCTGGGCAGGGTTTGGTTTTGGAGTTGTAGTTCACCTACATCCAGAGAACACCGTGGAGTCAAACAATGATGGATCTGGACCAAACTCTACACGAATAATGAATATGCCCAAATGTGAACACTGGTAGAATTTGGGGAAAATAGAATCTTGACATTTGGGAGTTGTAGTTGCTGGGATTTATAGTTCACCTTCAATCACAGATCATTCTGAGTCCCACCAACGATAGAATTGGGCCAAACCTCCCACTCAGAACCCGCATAACCACCAGACTGGGCCACAGCAATGCGTGGCAGGGGACGGCTAGTAACAATATAACATTACAATAAACACACAGTAAAACGTGGTGAATAAGGAATGACCAAAAAAGATGGCTTTTTTTTCTCCATTTGAAAATTTTCATATCCCTTTTGGTAGCTCCTGTTTTATGGTGGGCAAGTAAAGAAAGAAGTCAGGCAAGCCATCATTGTACAGTACATTCAGGTGTCACAACAAGGCATACTTCAAACAAAGGCTATAAACAGATTATAAATTCATATCATGGTGTATGGGTGCTTAACAAACTGTAACTAGTTGCCATAGGTGGGTTGGAAAGCTCAATAAAGCGGATTACATTAAGGTGTTAGTATAAAGGAACATGGAACATGGAGGGAGAAATAATATTTTCCTAGACAGATTCTAGTTACAGAGAATTGTCTTTTACATTTCATTCCTTGACTGAGCTCTTTCCTATCTCTCTCTGTTGATCTGTCTTTTGTCCCGCTCCTACATCTTTTTTGTTCTCACTGTGGTACCCAGACTGGCATCTTCCTGCCAAGCGCCGAGTTACTCAGTGATGCAGGCCTTGTGCCTGGTGACAGGATGCTGGTATGGCCTGAATACCAGCAACAGGTTGATCAACCATGCTGCCCTGAAGCAACCATGATTTGCCTTCTTTCCATTTGTGTCAGTGTCTCCTTGAGGTTGGGCAAACCAGCTCCACACAGTGTGTAATCTGCCTTCCTTCTGGTCAAAGGGTAGGGGTGTTTCTGAGCATGCTTGAGGGGGTAGGTAGCTAATCCTGAGATATCTTCTTGGGTTTAGTAATGTGTCAGTAATCTGGTGCCAGTAAAGATCAGCCTAAAGAAGCTTGGATCCCCGCAGAGCTTTGTTTAGTACTCTTTGTAATTGCAAACAACTCTCTGCAGACAATGTGGAAATTTTTATCTGATGGGGAGCAATTCATGTGGAAATACCAACCTATTACACTCACAAAATTGTGGAGGTGAGAATGTGCTCTTGAGTCATTTCCTGCATTGTATATTTGTGTAATTTGATTTGCATTCGTAAGTAGGGCCACGTGCATTTTTTAATATTAGACACAGTAAAGAAATTGAATTGGTACCATCTTATCAGAATAAGATTCAGTGGCATTCCAGAGATCACTGTAAAGTACAGCTTTAGGTGTATTTTCATTGTGTCCCAAAGAAGATGTGGACTATCTTTAATGTAAAAAGAGAGATACTGAAGACTGGGGTCCTTCCACACAGCCCCATATCCCAGAATATCAAGGCAGAAAATCCCACATTATCTGAGTGTGGACTCAGATAACCCGGTTCAAAGTAGATATTGTGGGATTTTCTGCCTTGATATTCTAAGATATAGGGCTGTGTGGAAGGGCCCTGGGAGTCATCCTTCGATGGGCTATGGGTTGAAAACCCTGTTTTAAGTTTTATTTTTGGGGTGTATATTTATTTATTTATTTATTTTGAGGTTTTATATACCGACCCTCTTACCTTCAAAGAGGGATTCGGACCGGTTCACAACATGTGTTAACATACAAAAATATACAATAACAACACAATGCAACATCATTACACGATTAAAATATAAGCACCATAAACATTAAAAACATTATAATCACAGTTATAAGAGCCAAATCCACACAATCGCAATCCCAAACTACCGTTCATCATCCTCCTTTCATGTGGGCAAAGAATTAAATCAGTTGTCAAATGCCAATTTCCACAACCAGGTCTTTGTTAATTTCCTGAATGTCATGAGGGAGGGGGCAGTTCTGATCTCTAATGGGAGGGAATTCCAAAGCCGGGGAGCCACCATCGAGAAGGCCCTGTCCCTCGTCCCCACCAGCCGTGACTGTGCAGGTGGTGGGACCGAGAGCAGGGCCCCTCCAGACGATCTTAGTGGTCTTGATGGTTCATAGGGGAGAATACGTTCGGAGAGGTAAACAGGTCCGTGGTATAGGCAGTGGTTTTTCAATGCTGAGTGAAATGCACTTTTCACATAGTCAAAAGTATTTAATATGAATCATATTTATTGTGTTATTTCTGTTTAATGAAAGGAACAGGTTAGAAATTAGAGGGGTGACACTTAAGTTGGAATGGTTGAGAGATAAGAGGCGAAGTCCCAAAACAAAGACCTGCAACAGGTAGTATTTTGTGGCATTTACCGCATATACTCAAGTATAAGCCGAGCTGAATATAAGCCGAGGCACCTGATTTTACCACAACAAAACTGGGAAAACTTATTGACTCGAGTATAAGCCGAGGATGGGAAATGCAGTCAGTTTCAAAATAAAAATAGATACCAATAAAATTACATTAATTGAAGCATCAGTAGGTTGAATGTTTATTAATATTTACATAAAACTGTAAGATGAGACTGTCCAACTCTGACTAAACCATTATTCTAACCTTCTTCAATGTACATGTGTTTACATATCCTTCCAATAATAATAGAGTAAAATAATAAATGTAATAATAATAATAATAATAATAATAATAAAGTTAACCTATAAATGTAATAATAATAATAATAATAATAATAATAATAATATCAGAGTAAAATAATAAATAACCTTGACTTGAGTATAAGCCGAGGGGAGCTTTTTCAGCTTAAAAAAGGGGCTTATACTCAAGTATATATAGTAATTAAAATAGCTTTGTTTTTCCTTTAGTCTTTTGCATGTCGGTGACATCTACGGGCCCTTCCACACAGGGCCCTTCCACACAGCCATATAACCCAGAATATCAAGCCAGAAAATCCCACGATATCTGTTTTGAACTGGGTTATCTGAGTCCACACTGCCATATATTCCAGTTCAAGGCAGATAATGTGGAATTTTATTAAACTCTGTGGAAGGGGCCACAGCCATGTAACCTAGAATATCAAGGCAGAAAATCCCACAAGATCTCCACAGAAGATCTTAATGTCCTTTATTTATTTATTTACATCATTTTTATCCTGCCCATATCAGCCTGAAGGCAACTCAGGGCGGTGTACAAGTCGGCAACAATTAGATGCCATATATAAAAATACAGACATCGATAAAAAGCAAAAACATCACAATACATTTGAAAACCATAAAAGCAATAAACAGTAAAAATTATAAAGACAATGTCTTCTTGTTCAGATCCTCAACCGTTCCATCGTTTTAGCCGTTCCTAGATCATTTTCCGATTTAACTTTATCTGGTCATGCTGAGGTTCCAAACGCAACCACAAAAGCAAAGTTTCTGGAATATAACAACTTCCATCAATGTAAGTACCACAATTAAACAGGAAATAACACTTTCAAACCAGGAACAGAAAATCTTTCAATTTTTGTTACATAATGTAATCCAGTGGAAAGAGGCTGTAGAGTTTGGTTTGGGTTTTTGAGAGCGAGAATTGTCCGAAATCCCCTTCTTGGGTCTTCATTCCCCAGTCTGATGTACTGGCTGAATCCCCTCTTGTAGGCCTTGGAGAAGACTGATGATGGGACATATAATTCATCTCTTGCTTGAAAAAAATAGCATCATTTCCCAGCAGAATGAGAATGACTCCTTCAAAGAGCCTGGTTTTCACTCTTTTTTGAAAGGTCAGGAAGGAGGGGGCCGATCTAATATCCCTAGGCAGGGAGGTCCACAGCCGAGGGGCCACCACAGAGAAGACTCTGTCTCTCATCCCCGTCAAACGTGCTTATGATGGGGTTACACTCCCCCTGAAGGCACAGGTTCGCAGTCTGGGGGTTCTCCTTGATTCATCACTGAGCCTGGAGCCCCAGGTTTGAGCGGTGGTCAGGGGAGCTTTTGCACAATTAAAACTTGTGTGCCAGCTTCGCCCGTACCTTGGGAAGTCTGACTTGGCCATGGTGGTCCACGCTTTGGTTACATCCCGTCTAGATTACTGCAACGCTCTCTATGTGGGGCTGCCTCTGAAGACTGCCCAGAACCTGCAGCTAGTCCAACGCTCGGCAGCCAGATTTCTAACGAGGGCTGGGTACAGGGAGCATACAACCCCTCTGTTACGCCAGCTCCACTGGCTGCCGATTAGCTTCCGAGCACAATTCAAAGTGCTGGTTTTGATCTACAAAGCCCTAAACGACGCTGGCCCTGTTTACCTGTCCTAACGGATTCTCCCCTATGAACCATCGAGGTCTTTAAGATTTTCCGGGGGGGGGGGGGGGCTGCTCTCGATCCCACCACTGTCACAATCGCGGTTGGTGGGGACGAGAGACAGGGCCTTCTCGATGGTGGCTCCCCGGCTTTGGAACTCCCTCCCACAGGAGATTAGAACTGCCCCCTCCCTCCTGACGTTCAGGAAGCTAACAAAGACTTGGCTATGGAATGCGGCCTTTGACAACTGAGTCAACTTTGGTCCATATGGAAGGAGAATGTATAACTGTGAATTATGACCAGGAATGCTTTGACGACGTGGCTATGTGATTGTGATGATGACGATGTTGTATTGTAATATGTTTTTAATTGTGTAATGATGATGCATTGTGTGGTTTGTATTTTTGTATATGAACACATGTTGTGAACCGGATCTGAGTCCCTCTTGTAGGTGAGAAGATCGGTATAGAAAATTTTTAAATAAATAAATACATAAATAAGTATGAAGCAGGCGGGATTGAGAGTAGGGCCTCCTCAGACGATCTCAAGTTCCTGGAACGTTCATAGGGAGAACCTTCCAGGAACTTGAAGGTTCTCTGTCATGGCTTAATGGTATGGAATCGTGGGAGTTGTAGTTTGATGAGGCGCAGGCGCTCTTTGGCAGAGAAGGCCAAAGATCAAGTAGAACTCCCTTGGTACCATAGCAGTGAGACATGACAGGTAAAGTGATGATAAAATTGCATTAATTCTATAGTGTATATGCATACATTGTAGAAATGAGTCCACATAGAGCAGCTCTTAATGTATGTAAGTGGAGGCAGGGAGCATAGCTTCAGCAAAAGCAGAAATATCAGCATTTGCTGAGTCACTGGAGAGGAAAGTGTGGTATTTTGCTAAGGTGAAAAAGGGAAGGCACTAGCTCTCCCTGGTCCTCCGTCAACAGATACATGTAATTCCACAGAGCTTATAACTGGAATAACAGGTACCAGTACTTGTCCTTGGGGAAAAGCAACTGACTAGTTGAATCAAAGCAAAGTTATTGCAAATTCTGATAAATAAAGGGAAACAATCTCTTTTCCTA
This sequence comes from Anolis sagrei, assembly GCF_037176765.1. Taxonomy (NCBI): domain Eukaryota; kingdom Metazoa; phylum Chordata; class Lepidosauria; order Squamata; family Anolidae; genus Anolis; species Anolis sagrei. Next base: position 174,555,809 of record NC_090022.1, read on the forward strand.
TTGCCACTAAACTACATGGACTAACATCGAATTTCTATAATGTAATACCCAATAGCAAGTGCAGTGCAAAGCTGTTTACAGACTATAAACAATACTTTTCAAATGAAGCATTTCCTGGTTTGGAGGATGACTCTACTTGTTGTCACTACTATCCAGGATGGTGGTCTACTTCTTACTAAAATAATAAGCATATATTTAGCTCGAATCATTTCACTGAGGCCCCTTCTACACTGCTCTATATCCCAGGATCTGATCCCAGATTATTTGCTTTAAACCGGATTATAAGAGTCCCTACTATCAGAAAATCTGGGATAAGCAGATTATCAGAGATCAGATACAATGTGGAAGGGGCCTGAGAGGGCTCACATGATCAAATGCTGAATTCCTATAAGCTGAATTCCCATACATACATACACATGTGGATGATTCCTGTGTAAAGAAAATCCACACGTAAGGAAGAAGGATAAACTAGAACGCTTTGTCCTGACTTGCTATATGCCAGTGCTTCTCAACCTGGGGGTTGGGACCCCTGGGGGAGTCACAAGGGGGTATCAGAGGGGTCGCCAAAGACCATCAAAAAACACAGCGTTTTCTGTTGGTCATTAGCATTCTGTGTGGGAATCTTGGTCCAATTCTATCGTTGGTGGGGTTCAGAATGCTCTTTGTATAAATCCCAGCAACTACAACTCCCAGATGTAAATGTCTATTTTCCCCAAACTCCAGTAACGTTCACATTTGGGCATATGGAGTATCCGTGCCAAGTTTGGTCGAGATTCATCATTGTTTGAGTCCACAGTGCTTCCTGGATGTAGGTGAACTAAGGGATAAGGGATAGTTAATCTGTACTTGTCACTTAATCAATCAATCTTATCAGATACATCCTACCTCTGTTCATGCCCAGCATTTATTTTTTAAATTTTAAACTATTACGTCTGGCCCGGCCATAGGTTTTTAAATCTTTGCATGTTATTGTTTATATGCGAGTTCTATTAATTGCATTGTTTTATTTGTTTTTGGTTCTATTGATGTGTTGCCGGGCTTGGCCTCATGTAAGCCGCTTGGGGAGATGGTGGCGGGGTATAAATAAAGTTATTATTATTATTATTATTATTATTATTATTATTGGGCTTGGGCTCATGTAAGCCGCTCCGAGTCCCCTTGGGGAGATGGTGGCGGGGTATAAATAAAGTTATTATTATTATTATTATTATTATTATTATTATTATAGGACCTTCTTGCAGCAACACCAGAAGCACTCCAAGTGGCCAGATACTGATCAAAGGATATACCAAACTCACAAATTTTGTATTTTGTTTGTTTGTTTGCTTTGTTCTGTTAGAAATGTAATATAATTGACTGGTTGCCCTGACACGACAAATATAAATAAATAAATAAATAAAATTATTATTATTATTATCACTCCTTATGAAGAAGTTATCTTTAATATTTCTCTTTTGTGTTCTTATTCCGATTTTATGGCACCATACAAGGGCTAAATAGCAAATAAACAATCAGGCTAACTGGTTAAAATTGGCCTCTTCCCCTAATTAGCAATTAAACCGATTAAAGCTTGAAGCCCTGGTATTCGGCTGCTGAACTTCAGAGCTGGCTCTCACTAGGGAACTATGCAGAAGCAGGCTAAGCTGCTGGTGGCTATCCAGGAGCTTCTTAGTGAAGGAATTAGAAAGGTTCCCTGACCTGTGCGGGCAACAACTACAGCTAGAAGCGGTGTAACACATATACCCGATCCAGCCGCAGACCTCATGTAGCCTCGATGTTTCACACCCTTTTCACCTGGTCACTGCTGACTTATCAGTGTTTGCGTTAGATAAAAAGCTATCATCCCTGGATAGAGATAGGCAAAGCTGGAGGTTTCTACAGGTCACTCCACCTCTAGCGAGGGAAGTAGAATATGATGAGAGATCTGGGTTGCATTAGGGGTCAGGAAAGGACTTGAGTGTAGATGTTTCAGGATCCATTGGGAGCCAAAAGGGACAAAAGATGGGTCAAGAAGTTGTACCCATCCACTTTTACACCCGAGACAGTAAAAAATAGTCATAATAGAATTCTAAGGACAATTAAAACCAGATAAAACAATTAAAATCTCTCTCTCTCTCTCTCTCTATATATATATGGTTAGGTTAAGGTAAAGGTTTTTCCCTGACATTAAGTCCAGTTGTGTCCGACTCTGGGGGTTGGTGCTCATCTCCATTTCTAAGCTGAAGAGCTAGCGTTTTCCGTGGACACCTCCAAGGTCATGTGGCCAGCATGGTTAGAGAGGACAAAATTCTTCCTCTTCCTCGTCTTCTTTTTTGTTTGTTACTAGCTGTCTCCTGCCATGTGTTGCTGTGGCCCAGTCTGGTGTATATGTGTGTATATATTTGTGTATATGTGTATATACATGTGTTTGCATATGTGTGTGTGTGTGTGTGTGTGTGTGTATATATATATATATATATATATACATACATACATACAGATATATATACAGATATAGTTTTGCGCATACATTGTAATGTTTTTTTGTTTTTTTGCTTTTTAAGTCTTTTCTGCTGCATTTTTCAGTGTTTTTATGAGTGGTGGTCACTCGTTGGCCTGATACCTTGTGCCCAAATTTGGTGTCAATTCATCCAGTGGTTTTTGAGTTATGCTAATTCCACAAACGAACATGACATTTTTATTTATATAGATCAGCCTCTCCTCATGGCTTGAGACTGACCGTAACACAGTTATAACATATCACCACAAATATATATACCTATAAATATACTCGAGTAGTTAAAGCAATGGTATTCCCTGTAGTCACCTACGGATGTGAGAGCTGGACCTTAGGGAAGGCTGAGCGAAGGAAGATAGATGCTTTTGAACTGTGGTGTTGGAGGAAAGTTCTGAGAGTGCCTTGGACTGTGAGAAGATCCAACCAGTCCATCCTCCAGGAAATAAAGCCCGGCTGCTCATTGGAGGGAAGGATACTAGAGACAAAGTTGAAGTACTTTGGCCACATCATGAGGAGAAAGGAAAGCTTAGAGAAGACAATGATGCTGGGGAAAGTGGAAGGAAAAAGGAAGAGGGGCCGACCAAGGGCAAGATGGATGGATGGCATCCTTGAAGTGACTGGACTGACCTTGAAGGAGCTGGGGGTAATGATGGCCGAGAGGGAGCTCTGGTGTGGCCTGGTCCATGAGGTCACGAAAAGTCGGAAATGACTGAACGAATGAACAGCAAATAAGATGACCTGAATATAAGCTGAGGCACCTAATTTCACCATAAAAAACTGGGAAAACATATTGAGTATAAGCCGAGGATGGGAAATGCAGCAGCTACTGGTAAATTTCAAATTAAAAATCGATACCAATACATTTACATTAATTGAGGTGTCAGCAGGTTAAATGTTTTTGAATTTCCAAGAAAAAACAGTAAACAGTAAACTAGCTCTCTAAGTGGAAAAGAGGGTCAACAAAAACAATATGGTATCAACAATAACTTTAAGAGTACATAAAAAAAGCTAGAACACAAGAGTTTAATTCCTTCAAAACTGGATTCCTCCTCATCTGTATGTCCACACAGAGCTTTAGCTTTAGCTGGTGTGTGGTTATCAACATAGACATTATCATCATCACTGAGTTTGCAGTCATCACCATCACTGCTGCCATTCTCATACAAAGTGCTGTCTTCACTGACATCCAGAGCATTACTAATGCCACATTTCTTGAAGGCGCTTTGCACCATTTCCTCTGGAATGTCTTCCCGTGCATCACAAATCCACTTTGCTTTCAATTCTATGTCAGGCTTCATCAAATTTCCAACTTTTGTAAGTTTGGCGTGACTTCACGCCTTCCAGCTGGGTCACTGTTCTGAGAGGGAAGAGGAGAAAGGCATGCAGCTTCTCCTCTCCTCTCGGCATGGCAACAAAGCTGGATCTCTGTGCCAACAGGCCAGGCCTGGCCCAGCAGGAAGGTGCGTGACTGATGAGCCATGCACCTTCGGATCCTTCCCCCTTGGGACAGTGGTTTCATCAGAATTCCAACTTTTGTTAGTTTGGCTTGACTGCGTGCCTTCCAGCTGGGTCACTGTGCTGAGAAGGTTGGCACAGCTGGGTTGCTGTGCCAAGATGAGAGGTCGCGCGCCTTCCTCTCCTCCCTTGGCACTGAGATCCATAGAGAGAGGGCCTTCTCAGTGGTGGCTCCCCGCCTCTGGAACACCCTCCCCAGGGAAATTAGACAGGCCCCATCCCTCCCCTCCTTTCGTAACAGCTTGAAGACCTGGTGGTTTCAACAAGCCTTTGAGGATGACTAGTTCTAGCTCAGCCCCACACATTGTTGAATATGACCTTATTCTTCCTACCAATTACCCAGGTCACTTCCTCTAATAGGCCCCGGAAATGAACAGCCATAGACCCGTACCTATTATTGTTGTTGCCTGCTATAGCACTGCACTTAATTCCCGGGCACCCTTGAATTTTTGAGTTTGCACTGATCTCGGCCCAGCCTTTTAAATTACCTTGAACAGGCAGGATTACTTTTAATTTATATGTGTTATGGTGACAAATTTTATGCTTCTATTGTTTTGTTAATTTTATGGTTAAGTTGTTTACTCTGTATGTATTGATAATGTTACTTCGAAAACGCTCCCCTCGGGGAGATAAAGCGGTGTGTGTGTGTGTGTGTGTGAGTGTGTGTGTGTGTGTGTGTGTGTGTGTGTATATATATATATATATATATATATATATATATATAATTATTATTAGCCCTGCAAAGGGCTTCTTTCAGCCCCACGCATTCCCACCAGGACCCTCACTCAAGTATAAGATGGGGTGGTCTTTTTCAGCATAAAACTCTGCTGTGGGGGTCCTTTTTGGCATAAAACTCAGCTTATACGCGAGTATATTGTTGTTTTGGGCTTGGCCTCATGTAATTGTTGTTTTGGGCTTGGCCTCATTTAAGCCGCACCGAGTCCCCATCAGGGAGATGGAGCAGGATACAAATAAAGATTATTATTATTATTATTATTATTATTATTATTATTATTATTATATACAGTCATTAAAAGTTTGCCTGAATAGGAATATCTTCATCTGTCTAATGGGGTAGATAACTTTGGACCCTTCTACACTGCCATATAATCCAGATTTATCAAAGCAGATAATCCACGTTATCTGCTTTGAGCTTGATTATATGAGTCTATACCAGGGGTCTACAAACTTTTTAAACAGAGGGCCTGGTCACAGTCCCTCAAACTGGTTGGAATATAATTTGAAAAAAGCATGAATGAATTCCTATGCATACTGCACGTATTTTATTTGTAGTGCAAAAAACACTTAAAAACAATACAATAATTAAAATGAAGATTTTTTAAAACAAATATAAACTTATTAGTATTTCAATGGGAAGTGTGGACCTGCTTTTGGCTGATGAGAAAGGATTGTTGTTGTTGTTGTTGTTGTGTGCTTTCAAGTTGTTTCAGACTTAAGTTGACCCTGAGCGAGGGCCGTGTAAATTACCTTGGAGGGCCGTATTCGGCCCCCGGGCTGTAGTTTGAGGACCCCTGGTCTATACTGCCATAAAATCCAGTTCAAAGCAGATAATCTGGATTTTATTTGTCAGTGTAAAGGGGCCTTTGTCTCATTAGGAAAGATTGGAATAGTGTGCTTTGGTGACATGGTTTGGGACTCGGTGGGAAGTAAAACTAGCAAAACTCTCCCCAAACCCACAGTGTAAACAGTGCAATCAAATATAGAAGCAAATCTACTTCCTCAAAATGATAGATTACTCCAGTGCAGCATTATGCGGTGGTTTGGCTGATGTCGCTCCCCTCTGTGCCAATGCCATTGCCCCATCCCACAGGCTTTCTTGTAGGGCATATCAATGTATTTTTAAAAGAGTGCTATCCACTCCTTTGGCAGATAACTCAGCTTTGGGTTGCTGTTGCCAGGAAGAGTTGGTTGGCCATAACCTTAAGAGATCCACATTAAGTGAGGAAACAGCCAAATCTGGCTGACTTAGGACAGTGTTACCCAAACTTTGGGCTTCTAGGTGTAGTTTTACAAGACATTTAGCCTGCTCTGGCAAACAGTGCTGGTGCCTTTCCAAACTATAGGTCCCAGGATTCTATAGCATTAAGCCATGGCAGTTAAAGTGGTTTCAAACTACGTTAATTCTAAAGTGTAGATTGATCCATAGAGAAAAGATTGCACAGAGATAGGGAAAAGCTGTAAAAAAGATAGGGCATTCAGCCAGGGTGATGGACTGAATAGTGTTTAGTGGACCGTGAATGATTGAATAGTTCAGTGGTTAATATGTTATCTAAATGTGCCTTAATATGCCTTTTACTTGTTTGTTCTTTTTTACAACTGTCTGGCTGTTCCTGTTAAGTTTGATAGATTGCCCTTACCATAGTAAACCCAAAAGAACAACACATCCACTGGTCCACACTGGGATTGCCTTGAGGGCCAAGTGTCCCAACTGGGAAAGGGATTAAGAGTGGGAAACGTGAGTGACAAGAGGCCAAAGGCTGGAACTGTGGCATCTGCCTGGAAAGAGGATCTGTCCCAATCTAGATACAAGGTGGTGTGAACAAGGATATTACTTAGGCGATCCCTCGTTGGACGAGTAAGATGGTCTTCCATGATGGGTTTCCTTGTGGGTTCGTAGGTGGCTGTGGGGTCCTATTCTTGACCCGCATCTTCTCCCACAGTGAAGGCATTGGTTTCCAGGTGGAAGGCGGTCCCGGTCGGGGTTGGCTTGATGCGCCTTCCTCCTGGCACGTTTCTCTCTTTCACCCTCCACTCGTGCCTCCTCGAATTCCACAGCACTGCTGGTCACAGCTGACCTCCAGCTGGAGTGCTCAAGGGCCAGGGCTTCCCAGTTCTCAGTGTCTATGAGAGAGATTTTAAGGTTGGCTTTGAGGCCACCTGTTTTTTCTATTTGATGAGGTTTTTTAGTGGATTGTATTGGGGTGATTTGAATGTAATATTCCTGCTTCTTGGCAGGGGGTTGGACTGGATGGCCCATGAGGTCTCTTCCAACTCTTTGATTCTATGATTCTATGAATCTATGATTCTGATTTATTTAATTTGCAGGGGGGGGGGGGCTCTTTAGATTTTTCCAACAATCGACCAAAGAATTGTGGTCCTGAATTGCTTTTATAGACACAGGAAATGCAGTTAAATGCTTTAAAAAGAGCAAAGATGCAAGAGAGAGGAGGCAGTGAGTTAACTTTACCCTTCACAATGAAGTCTTATGTAGCTAAGTCAAGACTGATGAGTGCCAGGGATGCAAAGCCCATCTGCAGGGGACAGCGAAATGTTCTCGGCAGAGTATTACTGTATATAGCTGTTATGCTCACTGACTTGGCTTCACTTGCATGTGTCTCTATATCAGCATTTCTCAGCTTGGGGGTCGAGACCCATGGAGGGGTTGCAAGGGAGTGTCAGAGGGGTCGCCAAAGACCATCAGAAAACACATTATTTTCTATTGTTCATGGGGGTTCTGTGTGGTAAGTTTGACCCAGTACTATTGTTGGTGAGATTCAGAATGTTCTTTCATTGTAGATGAACTATAAATCCCAGCAACTACAATGCCCAAATGTCAAGGTCTATTTTCCCCAAACTCCACCAGTGTTCACATTTAGGCATATTGAGTATTCGTGCCAAGTCTGGTCCAGATCCATCATTGTTTGAGTCTACAGTTCTCTCTGGATGTAGGTGAACTACAACTCCCAAACTCAAGGTCAATGTCCACCAAACTCTTCTAGTATTTTCTGTTGGTCATGGGAGTTCTGTGTGCCAAGTTTGGTTCAATTCCATCATTGGTAGAGTTCAGAATTCTCATTGATTGCAGGTGAACTATAAATCCCAGCAACTACAACTCCCAAATGACAAAATAAATTATCCCGACAAACACCACCACTATTCAAATTTGGGCGTATCGGGTATATGTGCCAAATTCCGCCCAGTGAATGAAAATACATCCTGCATATGAGATATTTACATTACAACTTGTAACAGTAGCAAAATTACAGTTATGAAGTAGCAACAAAAATGTTATGATTGGGAGTCACCACAACATGAGGAACTGTTTTAAGGGGTCGCGGCATTAGGAAAGTTGAGAACCACTGCTCTATATGAATGTAAACATAAGCAGTTGGCAATACCGGTTTTAGTATCTATAGGTGAAGGAACTCAATTCGAACTTTGATTTATTTTACCTAAACCAATCCTCTTCTCCGTACTTACAGGGAATGACACAAGTGATCTTTGTGAAGACAGGGTGTTGTGTAAGAGACGCAGCAACTCTTTGTGCAGTTAAATCAGAGAGGACAGGAGTAATTCATATCCCCTCGTAAATACAGATTAGGGCGGGTTGGGACTTGGCTGAATAGGGAGAGATTAATCTGTTGCAGGTTACACGGTTGACATAACACAATAGGGCAAATAGGGAGTTGCCTTTGGGGGCGGGTTGGTTTTGCCCTGCAGCTGGGTGATATGGCATTTTTCAGATCATAGAATGATAGAATCATACAGTTGGAAGAGACCTCATGGGCCATCCAGTCCAACCCCCTGCCAGGAAGCAGGAATATTGCATTCAAATCACCCCTGACAGATGGCCATCCAGCCTCTGTTTAAAAGTTTCCAAAGTAGGAGATGGCACCTTAGTTGGTAGATGAAGTGAAGAAACAGTGCATGGAGAGTACCGCAGAACATTTCAAACATTTCAAACAGCTGGTCGTAATGGGGAGAAGTTGTCCATTGTACTCCATGCAGCAAAATATGTACACTGAGTTGGTTCTGCTTTGTGTGCTACTCATGCACAAGTGGTTCAGTTTCCGTTTTTGCTGTCAGTTTTGGTAGTGACCGTGATGGCCTGTGGGCTTACATCAAACCAGTGCTTGGTGGAATGGAAGTATAGAAACTCCCCTGTCAGCTGTTCAGGTGTGAAACATGGGATTCATTGAAAGGGAAATTGAGGCCCCTTCTAGACTGCCATATAATCCAGTTCAAAGCAGATAATCTGGAGTTTATATGGCAGTGTAGAAGGGGCCTTATTTGATGTTTTCTTGCCGTTGTAGTGAATATATGATTGCAGTTAACCATCTGGAAAAACACAACCGCAAATGTTAATTTTATGTGTACCCAGCAATGTGCTCCAGTAGAGTTTCCCATAATCCCTTTTGCACAATTAAAGCTTGTGCGCCAGTTACACCCGTACCTTGGGAAGTCTGACTTGGCCACGGTGGTCCACACTCTGGTTACATCCCGTATTGACTACTGCAACGCTCTCTACGTGGGGTTGCCTCTGAAGGCTGCCCGGAAGCTGCAATTAGTCCCACGTTCGGGAGCCAGATTACTAGCGGGAACAGGGTACAGGGAGCGCACAACTCCTTTGTTGCGCCAGCTCCACTGGCTGCCAATTAGCTTCCAAGCACAATTCAAAGTGCTGGTTTTAACCTACAAAACCCTATATGGTACCTGTCCGAATGTATTCTCCCCTATGAACCACCAAGACAGTTAAGATCTTCTGGTGGGGCCCGCCACTTTCGCAATTACGTCTGGTGAGAACGAGAGACAGGGCCTTTTCTGAGGTGGCCCCTCTGCTATGGAACTCTCTCCTGATTGAGATCAGATCTGCCCCTCCCTCCTGTCCTTCAGGAGGCTGGTGAAATCTTGGCTATGGAAGGAAGCATTCCCAGAGTACTGGTTGAAACCAGCTACAGAACAATGTTATCAACCACACATGCGGACTGAGTTGGACATGATTTTATCTTGGCGATTTGGCTTATTTGTAATTTTAATCAATATGTATTTTAACTCATTATTATATGATGTTTTTCGATTGCACTATTAGCATTGAATCTTTGATGTAAGCCGGTCTGAGTCCCTCTACAGAGGTGGAGAAGATTGGGATATAAAAGTTTTAAATAAATAAATAAATTTTGTAGCAAACTCACAAAGGAAAATATTTCTGATTCTCCTCCTATGGCAAACTATATTCTGTTGTTATTTTACACCGGCTTATATTCTGTTGTGATTTTACACCTGATCATGCTTCATGCTGCTAGTTGTGTACTTGGTGCTTTCTTTCCACAGAATCTTGTTGTTCTTCCAGTCTTTTACCTTTTCAATGTTTTGTTCTGCATGCAATCTTGTTAGAAATCCTGGTGTTCCACATCACTATCCATCAGTCTTTTCAGACTTCTACTACAGATTTTGGTTCCACCTACAGTGTCACATAATGCAGTTTGGAACTGCATTATTTATGGCCAATGTAGTAGTAGCAGTAGTAGCAGTAGTAATAATAATAATAATAATCTTTATACCCTGCCACCATCTTTTTTTTTAATTAATTATTGCATTTGGCCAGCCATTGGTTTTTAAATGTGTCGTGTTATTGTTATTGTTTTTGCTTATTTTGCTATGAGTTTTGTATTGTTTTTGTATTATTGCTGTTATTATTATTGTTGTGTTGTGGGCTCGGCCTCATGTAAGCCGCACCGAGTCCCTTGGAAGATGGTAGCGGGGTACAAATAAAGTCTTATTATTATTATTATTATTATTATTATTATTATTATTATTATCTCCCCAGTAGGGACTCGGGGGGCTTACATGAGACCAAGCCCAGACAACATAATACATCAAAATAAAAAACATAAGCAACCAGCAACAGCATCATAATTACATAAAACATATGAATACAATAACAATATAACATTACAATAAACACAATCACAGTGACAGTAGGCAGGCCACATGTGCAGGATAAAATGTTTAAAAAACTCGAAGGAGAGAAGAAAAGGAGCAAGTTATTTGCAAGAGGGAGCTCATAAAAAAACACAGGGTTGTGGAACCAAACTTTCCCATTTTGGGGGGGGGGGGTGTAGTCCAGTGACAGAAGCATTGAGGGGAAAAATAGTGTCATGTTGTGCACCTACTCACCAAAGGCACAGCAGAATAACCAGGTTTTAAGGTTCTTTTTAAAGGTTTCTAGTGTAGGGGCTTTCCTGATCTCTCCAGGTAGTGAGTTCCAGAGTTGGGGAGCCACAGAGGAGAAGGCTCTCTCCCTTGTGCCCACAAGACGAGCTTGTGAAACTGTTAGGGGCGGAAGGAGGGCCTCCCCCGAAGATCGAAGGGCACGAGTTGGTTCATGGAGAGAGACTCATATAATGCAATTTAACTGCATTAAGCTGCATTAAATGAGTTTACACTGAGCATATTGAACTATATGTTGGTGTAGATGGGGCGTCAGATGAATCCTATTTAGATACTTCAGATGTTAGAATAATGTAGAATTTTTTTTTAAAAAAGTGTTGCTAGTGGTTCTTCATGACAGGTATTTTGCTGGATATTATTCCCCTGTGCTCAGCTGTGCAGGATATAAATGCTTCCTTCCTGTGTCAGCCTGGGATAAATATTAAGAAGAGTGGTTATAAATTCCATAGATAAATAAACAGGTATTTTAATGCATTAAAATACCAAAGTGTGTGTGGGTGTCTGTATTAAATTTTCTTATAATTTTTTTTAAAAAGATTTTATTTACATACATTAACAACTTACAGTGTAAACAAAACAGTAAACATTTTACAAACACATAGCCCCACCACCAAGGCCTGAATAAGTAGCCTTTCCTTCACCATATATTTATAAATCAACCATCAATCAAATGTCATATCTGAAATTACTGACCAATAAGGTTATATTTATTATTATTATTATTATTATTATTATTATTATTATTATTATTATTATAAATTACTGACCAATAAGGTTATATTAATAAGGTTCTATTAATAAAGTTATCGCAGAGATTAAGATCCTCCGGGGAGGCCCTGCTTTCCGTCCCGCCGTTGTCACAGGTGCAACTGGTGGGGATGAGAGATAGGGCCTTCTCGGTGATTGCTCTCTGGCTATGGAACTCCCTTCCTGGTGAGATCAGGTCGGCCCCCTCCCTCCTGTCCTTTAGAAGAATGGTAAAAACTTGGCTGTAGGATCAAGCTTTCAGGACAGGGCAATAAAGCAGCCATAGGAAAGATGACCAGACCAATTAGATTTGATGCGGATGACTAGGACAGTTTTAAATTGTGTATTTTAATATTTTGATAAATGTTTGTTAATGTTTATGTATTGTATGTGAATTTGTGTTCTGGCATTAAATGTTTGCCATGTATATGCTGTACTCCGCCCTGAGTCCCCTTTGGGGTGAGTAGGGCGGAATATAAATGTTTTAAATAAATAAATATTGTTTTCCGTTTTCACTCTATTTAATAAAGACCGACCAGTATGTATCAAAATCCGATCTGTTAGTTTCCTCCCTGAATACCCTCATTTCCATTGATAGTTTATCATTTAAGGATACATTCCAAACCTCCCTATACCATGCAAAGTTGAATTTAGAAATGCATAGGAAAGAATTGGTGATTATTTTACTCACAGTGGCAAGAATTATAATCTTAAGGAAATGGAAAATAGTGACTAATCTTACACCGGAGGCATAGCAATACCAAAGCATATTTATGGCATTTGGATACTGGCTTTCATGATCCTTATGGAGCTCCTTGGAGGTTCAACAGAATGTTAAATCTTCTTGCAGTGAGTAACACAGTGTGAGTGCAGACAGAATATAGAATATATATAGGCAGTTACTAATATTTGCCTTCCATACGACTCCTAGTTAAGAATGCAGGTGAGACAACAGGAAGTGAGACAAATCACCCCTGGATAGGAAATCCACTCCTGGAAGAGTTATCATAGGGGAAAGGTGAGGAACCACGGAAGCTTTATCATCTAGACTGGATTACTGCAATGCACCCTACGTGGGGCTGCCCCTTGAAAACGGCCTGGAAATTTCAGATGATCCAACGGGCGACAGCCAGGTTGTTAACTGGGCCGCCTTACAGGGAGCGGTCAACCCTCTTGTTCAAGGAGCTCCACTGGCTGCCATTCATTTACCGGACCCAATTCAAGGTGCAGGTTCTTACCTACAAAGCCCTGAACGGTTTGGGACCCACCTACCTGCGTGACCACATCTTTGTATACGAACCCACACGATCCCTTCGATCATCCGGGGAGGCCCTGCTCTCGATCCCACCAACATCGCAGGCGCGATTGGTGGGGACGAGAGAGAGGGCCTTTTTGGTGGTGGCCCCTCAACTCTGGAACTCACTCCCTAAAGACATCAGACAGGCCCCAACCTTGGCAGTCTTTAGGAGGAGCTTGAAGACGTGGCTGTTCCAGTGTGCCTTCCCCGAATAATGATCCCATAGCACTTTGTCCTCCAAAGCACTTTACATTTTTTTAGATCTGCTCGTATGCCCTTCCACAAACGCCACTATCACCTTTCGTCCATGTTCCAGCATTATTTCCATTTTAACTTTACATTTGGCCTTCCCACTGTTTTTAATTGTGTGTTGTCTTATTGATAATGTTGTATATTCTATTGTCTATGTTTTTATTTTAATTGCTTGTACTGTTGTTGTTTTGCTTGTATTGTTGTATTCAGGCTCTGCCTCATGTAAGTCGCGCTGATTTCCTTGGGGAGATGGTAGCGAGGTACAAATAAAGTGTTCTTAGTATTATTATTATTATCTATTATTGTTTCCATAACAAGCCAAATTTTTCAAAATCCAATTATCACAGGGACAAAATGTGAGGTGAAATCTTCTGAACAGGGGCGCAGACAACAAAACAAACACCACACGGGTGTTATCCCTTCCCTAAACTATCCAAAGCTATATAAATGTACCTAGCATCATAGAACAATAGGGTTGGAAGAGACCACTTGGGCCATCTAGTCCAACCCCCTGCCATGCAGGAAAAGCACAATCAGATCAAACCTGACAAACCGGATCCGACTTCTATACAAATTCAACTTAAGAACACACCTACAGAGCCTATCTTGTTTGTAACTTGGGACTGCCTGTAAACACATGCACTGAATATATAGCTACTCACACACATACATCACATGAGCATGCTCACTATAGAACTCTATACGAAACTATTTATTTATTTATTTATTTATTTATTTGCTTTATTTCTATACCGCGTTTCTCAACCTAATTAGGCGACTCAATGCGGTTTACACAATGTTAATTAACACAGCAATAACAATTAAAACACAGCATACACAATAGCAAACACACAACAATCATACATAGTGCCTTGATCACAAAACAAGATCCAGTCTCATATCCTTATGCCGTTCAGTTTACCGTCATCCTGAGTTCAATTGCGCTAATTAGCCAAATGCTTGCTCAAAGAGCCAGGTTTTGAGCTTCTTCCGAAACGCCAGCAACGAAGGGGCCTGTCTGATGTCATTGGGTAGGGCATTCCATAACCGAGGGGCCACCACCGAGAAGGCCCTGTCTCTCGTTCCCGCCAACCGTGCCTGTGACGCAGGCGGAACCGAGAGCAGGGCCTCCCCGGACGATCTTAATGTCCGTGTCGGTTCATAGGTGGAGATGCGTTCGGAGAGGTAGGTGGGGCCGGAACCGTTTAGGGCTTTGTAGGCTAGCGCCAGCACCTTAAATTGTGCCCGGTAGGAAATTGGCAGCCAGTGGAGCTGGCTCAACAGAGGAGTGGTATGCTCCCTGAGAGCTGCTCCTGTTAGCAACCTGGCTGCCGAGCGCTGGACCATCTGAAGCTTCCGGGCAATTATAGGGCTATGTATTAGTTTTGCACAGTTCCTTGGTTTACATTTTCAGTGATGTTAATGGCTAGTTTCTAAAGAAGTGGCTGCATTATTCTCTTGCAGCATGAAAAGGAGGAAGGAAGATGGAGAGAGACGAAAACAGAAATAAATATCACAAGTAGACAAAATAAGGAGTTTGCATTCCTTTTTGTGGCCTCTCCTGCTCTCTCCCTTTTTACTGGAGGCTGTTGTGGGAAACCTTTCTCTGGCCCTAATGGATTTGGGCCTAGTGCTCCAGCACCGCCTTGCTTCAATCTGTTCTGTTGCTTATCCATGCCCACTCACTTTGCCTGGTGGCGTGAGGAGCTGGGCTCAGGTCCTGGGCGTGGTGCCGCTCGGGATGATAATGCACCATGACTAGGCATGTTTGCAGTCAGGCCCTGAGCCAAGGGTAACACGGCTTCCCACCCACAATTCATTCAAGGGACAAAAGCCAGGGCCATTCAGGCAGTCAGCATGGTACTGCCAGCCACAGGGAGAGAAGGACTCAATGGAATGAAAGGCTGGCCAAAGAGAGAAGGCAGGACTGAGCTGAGACTTGGGTGCATCTACAGTACCGTATATTCCAGCATATAAGACGACTGGGCATATAAGACGATCCCCAACATTTCCAGTTAAAATATAGAGTTTGGGATATACTCGCCGTATAAGACTACCCCTCTTCCAACGCACACCAAATAAAAATTTAAACGCATCAGATCTGATTTAATTTTGTAATTTTCCTATTACTGTACCTCCTTCTCTGCCTCTCAGATCTCGCGCATGCGCACCTGCAGTCTTCAGGAGCGAGATCTGAGAGGCAGAGGAGGAGGTACAGTAATAGGATACAAGGGTGGGCCAGACACGTAAAAGAGTTGTGTTTTTCTTGGCCCAGAGCCATCCTATCTCTTTTTTCCATACCCCGGGCGCCCAGACGCCTGCAGCTTGATCCGCCCTTCCCTTACACCTTCCCGGTGAGGCGCCCCTTCACCTCACCAACGGGACTGCATTAAGTCCACAAATCCTGATGAATGGATTTTCTTCTACCGTACTTGTACAGCATCACCCTTAATGCTTTCATACAGTCGCTGCATATGGCAGGGACACAGCCATTGCCATTTTTGAGCTCACCCCACAATATGCAGCAACCACAGATTCTCCAATCCAGATTGGAAGTTTCAGCACCCGCTTTATAAGATGATTCCCGGTGTATAAGACGACTCCCGTGCATAAAGCTACTTCAGCATATAAGACTACTCCTGTATATATGATGACTCCCACGTATAAGACGACCCCTGATTTTGAGAAGATTTTCTTGGGTTAAAAAGTAGTCTTATACGCCTGAATATACGGTAATGTAGTTTGAAACCACTTTAACAGCCGTGGCTCAATGCTCTGGAATCTTGGGAGTTCTAGTGTCACAAAGTCTTTATCCATCTCTGCCAAAGAGTTCTGGACCTTCACCAAATTCTGGGATTTCATACCATTGAGCTATGGTTGTTAATTCTACAGTGTAAATCAGGCATGGGCAAACTTTGGCCTTCCAGGTGTTTTGGACTTCAACTCCCAGAAGTCCCAGCCAGCTTATGGCTGTTTGGAATAGTGGGAGTTGTCAGTGTTTTGGAATTAAAGCCCAGATCAGAAGGAACGGCTCATCCCTCACTGTCTTGCTTTATAGTGCCATGAATGTCCACAGTTCAGTCCTTCTTCACAGGGAGCCTTCATCAGTTCTAGGAGTGATTGATTAGTTTTTCTTCTTTTTTGTCTTGTATTTGCAGGGTGATCTAGCCAAGAAGAAGATCTATCCCACCATCTGGTAAGTCTTGTTTGCTGCCCTCCTTTCCCTTTGCCCCCTCCCTGTTCTTGCTTCAAGACCATTGTGATCTCCTGTATAGGTGGCTATACCGTGATGGGCTGCTCCCCGATGACACATACGTGGTAGGATATGCCCGATCCCAACTGACAGTTGCCGACATCCGCAAGCAGAGCCAACCCTACCTCAAGGTGAGTGCCACCATCTGCTGCCTCCACAGTCCCAAACATCTCAGGATTTTGCTTGGTTTTGAGTTGGTTGGTTTGCTCCATAGGAGTGACATTTGATAAGCTGATCTTTCCTTCCTTTGTAATATGAGGCAAACACGTGCTTTCTTTGGGAACCTTGGAAGGAGGGTGTATGCCAGGGGTCTTCAAACTTTTTAAACAGAGGTCCAGGTCACAGTCCTTCAAACTGTTGGAGGGCTGAATTATAATTTGAAAAAAGCATGAATGAATTCCTATGCATATTGCACATTTCTTATTTGTAGTGCAAAAAAAAAACCCACTTAAAAACAATGCAATAATTGAAATGAAGAACTATTTTAACAAATATAAACGTATTATTTCAATGGGAAGTGTGGGCCTGCTTTCGGCTGATGAGAGGATTGTTGTTGTGTGCTTTCAAGTCGTTTCAGACTTAGGTTGACCCTGAGCGAGGGCTGGATAAATGACCTTGGAGGGCCGTATTTGGCCCTTGGGCCTTAGTTTGAGGACCCCTGGTGTATGCTGAGGATGTGAAGGATACCAGAGAGAGCTCATTTTACTTTTGTAGGATAACAAAGTTACAGTAAAATTCCTGTATCCATGATGAATACGTTCCTTGCTGTACTGCAGTCACTTGAAACCATGGATATGACCTGACTTCCAGTCTCAGCATACTGAAGATCAGGCCTGCACAATCTGTGGGCCTTCAGGTGTTTGGGCCTCTGACTCCCAGAAGCCCTAGTCAGCTTATCCAATGGTCAGGAATTCATAGAATCATAGAATCATAGAGTTGGAAGAGACCTCATTGGCCATCCAGTCCAACCCCATTCTGCAAAGAAGTAGGAATATTGCATTCAAAGTACCCCTGACAGATGGCCATCCAGCCTCTATTTAAAAGCTTCCAAAGAAGGAGCCTCCACCACACTCTGGGGCAGAGAGTTCCACTGCTGAACAGCTCTCACAGTCAGGAAGTTCTTCCTCATGTTCAGATGGAATCTCCTTTCTTGAAATTTGAAGCCATTGTTCCACGTCCTTGCCTCCAGGGCAGCAGAGAACAACTTTGCTGCCTCCTCCCTGTGACTTCCCCTCACATATTTATACATGGCTATCATGTCTCCTGGTGGCGCAGTGGGTTAAAGCACTGAGCTGCTGAGCTTGTTGATCGAAAGGTCGCAGGTTCGATTCCGGGGAGCAGCGTGAGCTTCCGCTGTCAGCCCTAGCTTCTGCCAACCTAGCAGTTCGAAAACATGCAAATGGGAGTAGATCAATAGGTACCGCTCTGGCGGGAAGGTAAGGGCGCTCCATGCAGTCATGCCGGCCACATGACCTTGGAGGTGTCTATGGACAACGCTGGCTCTTCGGCTTAGAAATGGAGATGAGCACCACACCCCAGAGTCAGACATGACTGGACTTAATGTCAGGGGACTACCTTTACCTTATCATGTCTCCTCTCAGCCTTCTCTTCTTCAGGCTAAACATGCCCAGCTCTTTAAGCCGCTCTTCATAGGGCTTGTTCTCCAGAGCCTTGATCATTTTAGTCGCCCTTTTCTGGACACATTCCAGCTTGTCAATATCTCTCTTCAGTTCTGGGAGATGAAGTTCAAAACACCTGGAAAGCCTCAGGTTGTATAGGCCTGTTGTAAGTATTCTCTCTTATCAATTTTCAAGGTCCTCCAGTGCAACTAAGTTCTGGGGGAAGCATATCAGTAAATCACATCGAGAACTTTGCAGATTCCCAAAGAAACCATTTTATTCTCAGAGTTGGTAAGCAAAATGTTGGATATGGGTTCTGTAGTCTTACTATAGATCATTTCATTCCAGGCCACCCCCGAAGAAGAGCAGAAACTGAATGATTTCTTTGCTCGCAACTCGTACATCTCAGGAAAGTATGATGACCGGGCCTCCTTTGAACGGCTCAATGCTCATCTGAATGGCCTTCACAATGGGGCTAAGGCAAATCGTCTCTTCTACTTGGCCCTGCCGCCCAGCGTCTATGAGCATGTCACCGCCAACATCCGACACACCTGCATGAGCGCTGTGTAAGTTTCCGGGCCTGACAGATGGATTTTGGAGGAAGAGTGGAGTGGAGTGGAATGGAATGTGCTTGGCGTTGTTTAGGAACACGGATTGCTCTGGGCACCACTTAAAAGACAGGACTGCTTCTCTCATTGTACAAACAGAAAGCAGTTGCCTAATGGTCTCTGGTTGTTGTTGTTGTGTTTTAATAGTAAGGACTGAGTGAGCATGATTGGTCTAATCTATGTAATGTTCGTTTGTGGGATTAACATAACTCAAAAACCACTGGACGAATTGCAGTCAGATTTGGACACAAGACACCTACTAACCCAAGGAGTGACCATTACTCAAAAAAAAAATGATTTTGTCATTTGGGAATTGTAGTTGCTGGGATTTATAGTAAACCGCAATCAAAGAGCATTCTGAACTCCACCAGTGATGAAATTGAACCAAACATGACACATAGGACTCCCATGACCAACCGAAAACATTAGAAGGGTTTGGTGGGCATTGAGTTTGGGAGTTGCAGTTCACCTACTTCCAGAGAGCACTGTGGACTCAAACAATGATGGATCTGGACCAAACTTGGCACAAATATTCCATATGCCAAAATATGGACACAGATGGAGTTTGGGGGAAATAGCCATTGACATTTGGGAGTTGTAGTTACTGGGATGTATAG
The DNA here is from genome assembly GCF_037176765.1 of Anolis sagrei. Lineage (NCBI taxonomy): Eukaryota > Metazoa > Chordata > Lepidosauria > Squamata > Anolidae > Anolis > Anolis sagrei. The sequence goes on from NC_090022.1 coordinate 174,575,186, forward strand.
TTCACCTACAATCAAAGAGCATTCTGAACCCCACCAACAACAGAATTGGGGAAAACTTCCCACACAGAGCCACCATGACCAACACAGAATTCTTAAGGACATCCAGTCCAACTCCCTTCACCAGGGCAAGAAAACATAATCAAAGCCCTCCCGACAAAGTGCCATCCAGCCATAGATATAGATAGATATATATGATTCTCACACACAGAAATATATTTGAAAGGGACCTCTAAAGAAGGACAATTGTATGTTGCATGTTCCAGAGTAGGCAAACCAGACAATCTCCACATCAACACTGAGAAAGAAACAACAAGAAATACTATTTACCCACAAGCATAAAGAAATCACGTAAATTAGAAACCAACACTTTCTCATTACTTTATTTTCCAGACTGGGCCACAGCAACGCGTGGCAGGGGACAGCTAGTATTATAGCTAAAATTGTTCTGGTGGCACCAGGTGAACCTTGGAGTGAAGCAAGCTGCTTGCTTACATAGTGGTAGTAGTGGTGTAGGAATTCATTTGTTTACAAAGCACCCCGAGGCTTTCCCGAGGCTAGCAAAAGCATCATAAATTTTACACAGCACTTATGGAAATGGGCTTGGTTTGCATCTCTTTTAATTCAGGTGTGTGTGTGAGAAGGAGGGGGATTAAGTACGATATATGTGTGTGAGTCTTCAAATCACTTGTGAAATAAATAATAACAATAATGTATTTCTTAGTCACCTCCCCTCAAGGGGAGGTGCAACATAGAATTAAAATGCAACATATAACTAAAAGCACATAATACTCTTTGTAATATCTAGATTAAAAACACAAACATATGATTAAAACACCAACAATTACACATTAATTTCAATTTTAATCTACTACATTTGGCCCAGCCATTTTAAAACTGTTTATATGTCACTATTGATAGTTGTTTTATTATGTGATTTATATGATTTGTATTTTATTGATTGTTTATTAATGTTGTGTTATTGATGTTATTTGATGTATTTTGGGCTTGGCCTCATGTAAGCCGCACTGAGTCCCATGGGGAGATGGTAGCGGGGTACAAATAAAGTTATTATTATTATTATTATTATTATTATTATTATTATTAAAATCATCCATATCTATAAATATGTCAATTTACAATTCACAGTTTAAAATCAGCTGGCTAGGCCTGCCGGAAGAGATAGGCCATTTGCTTGTTTTAGATTTCAGACAGCATGTTTCGCTGTTGAATCTCTTCCGGTAGGATATTCTACAATCAGGGCAGCTGACAAAATGTCCTTTGGGTGACTGTTGCCAGTATGGTCCTACTTGGTTTGTATGTCCTTCAGGAGAACTAACTATATGGGGCTAATTGTATAGGAGGAAGTGACCCTACAGGTATCCCAGACCCAAACAATGTAAGGCTTTAAGGGAAGACTTGTAGCAACACCATGACACTTAAGGGAAGACACTTAAGGCAGTGTTTCTCAACCTGGGGGTCGGGACCCCTGGAGGGGTCACGAGGCAGTGTCAGAGGGGTCACCAAAGACCACCAGAAAACACTGTATTTTCCATTGGTCATGGGGGTTATCTGTGAGAAGTCTGGTCCAATTCTATCATTTGTGGGATTCAGAATGTTCTTTGATTGTGGGTGAACTATACATCCCAGCAACTTCAACTCCCAAATCTCAAGGTCTATTTCCCCCAAACTCCACCAGTGCTCACATTTGGGCATACTGAGTATTCGTGCCAAGTTTGGTCCAGATCCATCATTGTTTGAGTCCACGGTGCTCTCTGGATGTAGGTGAACTACAACTCCAAAACTCAAGGTCAATGCCCACCAAACCCTTAGAGTATTTTCAATTGGTCATGGGAGTTCTGTGTGCTAAGACTGGTTCAATTCCATCGTTGGTGAAGTTTAGAATGCTCTTTGATTGTGGGTGAACTATAAATCCCAGCAACTACAGCTCCCAAATGACAAAATCAATCCCCTCCCCAACCCCACCAGTATTCAGATTTGGGCGCAATGGGCATTTGTGCCAAATTTGGTTCAGTGAATGAAAATACATCCTGCATATCAGATATTTACATTACGATTAATAAAAGTAGCAAAATGACAATTATGAACTAGCAACGAAAATAATGTTAAGGTTGGGGGTCACCACAACATAAGGAACCTGTAATAAGGGGTCGCAGCACTAGGAAGGTTGAGAAATACTGACTTAAGGGAAGACTTGTAGCAACACCATGAATTTCGCATGGCTTTCTTAGTTGAGGAATACTCAGAAGTGGTTTGCCAATTTTCTCCTCTGAAAATGGCATTTAATTAGGTGATCTCTTGACTGTTACCCCCTATTGCCTTTTAAGCCCCTGTGTGAAACCTCACCTTTCTTCCCTCTTCCTTATCACCAGTGGCTGGAATCGTGTCATTGTGGAGAAGCCTTTTGGCAAAGACTTGGAGAGCTCCAACAAGCTGTCAAATCACATCTCAGGACTTTTTCGGGAAGACCAGATTTACCGCATTGACCACTACCTGGGCAAGGAGATGGTGCAGAACCTGATGGTGCTCAGGTAAAGTAGGAATTGGGGAGTTGCCATGAGAGATCTAAGCTGGTGAGCCCATGGAGGACATAGAACTTGAGGACCAAGAAAGCCTCCATGGTGCTTAGGTAAAGGTAAAGGTTTTCCCTTGACATTAAGTCCAGTCGTGTCCGACTCTGGGATGTGGTGCTCATCTCCATTTCTAAGCCGAAGAGCTGGCGTTGTCCGCAAACACCTCCAAGGTCATGTGGCTGGCTTAAGCTTAGTGCTTAAGCTTGGTCATTTTGTTAATTCCTTTGCAGCTCTATTCAAGCTTTCTTTTTCCTATGTGGGTTCGAAGCACATTTTGTCCTTGTCCCTACAAACCTTTTTAACAAGTGTATTTGTTAAAAAGTATTTTAAAATTTTAATTATTACATTTGGCCCTGCCATAGGTTTTAATGCGTCGTGGTGTTACTGTTTTGTTTATTGCTTTGTTTATGAGTTATTTATTGTCTATATTGTTGTGTTGTTTTCTTGCTGTATTGGGCTCGGCCTCTTGTAAGCCGTATCGAGTCCTCCGGGAGATGGTAGTGGGGTATAAATAAAGGTTTATTATTATTATAAATGGGCAGGGGGCAAGATGTGGTCTCAGTGGAAGTATTACTGAATAGATCACTTCTCTGATGTTGGCTTTGTCCTGTTTGATTCTGCAGGTTTGGGAACCGGATCTTTGGCCCTATCTGGAACCGTGACAATGTGGCCTGTGTCATCCTGACTTTCAAAGAGCCATTTGGCACTGAGGGTCGCGGTGGATATTTTGATGAGTTTGGCATCATCAGGTGAGCATGTGAATGTGGTGTTTTTTTGCCCAATGTGGAAACCATTAAAGCATTGCAGTGAACAGATATGATACTCAAATGCTGCAGAAATCTAATTCACATAACAGCATAAGCGGCGGTAGACCTGTGTCTGAGCCCTGCTATTTAGGATTGTAGGTTTGGGGAACTGAATGTTTTTCCGTGATGGAAAAGGTCTTGCACATGGAAAAACAGGATGTCCAAGAAGAATGTTTCTGTTCAAGCCTTTTCTTCAATATGCTAGTTATCTGTGTATAATAGTCTAAGTGCAAAGAGTATAGGTAAAATGGGATAGGGATGAAAGAAACAGCAGGGATGGGGAAGTTTCATGGGATATGCTTAACACCTCTCACACTCCCAGTATTCTGCAAATTGTCTGCCAGTGTTTATTTTTAAAATTTTAAACTATTACATCTGGCCCGGTCATAGGTTTTTAAATTTAGTTATTGTCTATTGTTATTGTCTATATGTGAGTTATATTAATTGTATTGTTTTATTTGCTTATTGCTTTGTTGCTTTACTGATGTGTTGGGCTTGGCCTCATGTAAGCCACCCCGAGTCCCTTGAGGAGATAGTGGCGAGGTATAAATAATAATAATAATAATAATAATAATTATTATTATTATTAGTAGTAGTAGTAGTAGTAGTCACAGATCAACCTCTAGAGCAGTGATTCTAAAACCTGGGGTCCCCAGATGTTTTTGGCCTACAACTCCCAGAAATCTCAGCCAGTTTAGCAGCTGTTAGGATTTCTGGGAGTTGAAGGCCAAAAACATCTGGGGACCCCAGGTTGAGAACCACTGCTCTAGAGTGTTGCGCCAAAATATGATGGGAATGCTTTGGGACAGAGAGTGGCACTGTTATGACCAATAATTTGAAGTACTGCTGATATAAATTTCCTTCTGAAACGTTTTCAGGGATGTAATGCAGAATCACCTTCTTCAAATGCTGTGCTTGGTAGCCATGGAGAAACCAGCCTCTACGAACTCCGATGATGTGCGTGATGAAAAGGTAGGGGAACAGTATCTGTTTTCAAGCATTTGACTAAGACCTGGCATCTGAATTCAACTCTTCTGCTTGAATGTCTTTGGGCAAGTTCATATTTTTCATTACTTAGCTATCAAATTAGAGTGGATAATCTACTGCTTAGAAATATGTCATTCACTGTTAGGAAGCCCAGTGTATTTCTTTGAAAGAAAAATCAAAGAGATTGGCCAAAGGCACTGAGTAGGGATGCTGCTACTCCACAGTGATGAAAAGCCTGTGCTGTTCGGTATTGGACTGCTTCTCTCTGGGAGCTGCGTTTTCCTCTTTCCTCAGAATTTTTCCAAGTGGCACCAGAGAAATGAATTTTCTCTTAAGGGGATATGGAACTTCTGGCTTGCAGGATGTTGTCTAAGGCCTGCCAGCATAGGTAATGGACAGAGATGGGAACTGTAATCCAGCACCTGAATCATCGCATTTAGGAATCATAGAATCATAGAATCAAAGAGTTGGAAGAGACCTCATGGGCCATCTAGTCCAACCCCCTGCCAAGAAGCAGGAATATTGCATTCAAATCACCCCTGACAGATGGCCATCCAGCCTCTGCTTAAAAGCTTCCAAAGAAGGAGCCTCCACCACACTCCGGGACAGAGAGTTCCACTGCTGAACGGCTCTCACAGTCAGGAAGTTCTTCCTAATGTTCAGATGGAATCTCCTCTCCTGTAGTTTGAGTCGGAAGGGATCACAAGCTTCTGACACAACAGCCTCGGGAGTGTCTTGTGGGTGTCTCCTAATGAGCATGAGCAAGGCAGAGCTGTGTAGTAGGGTGTACAAAGCCTAGGATGTGAAATTAGACTGAATAGAGGGCTCCAGTTTCCTCATTCCTGTTCTCTGTGGTTGTTAATTCCAGTCAGGGAAATTGTTTACCTTGTAGATTAGCGCTTTCCAAACTGTGTGTCAGCTGCAGTGTGTATGTGTGTCACATAAACATAACAAGAAACCTCCGAATCTTTGTGAAATAAGCAATAAACCTATATAAATAAAAATGTAATGTTCGTTTGTGGGATTAACATAACTCAAAAACCACTGGATGAATTGACACCAAATTTGGACACAAGTCACCTAACAACCCAATGTATGTCCTTCACTAAAAAAAAATGATTTTGTCATTTGGGAGTTGTAGTTGCTGGGATTTATAGTTGACCTACAATCAAAGAGCATTCTGAACCCCACCAACAATGGAATTGAACCAAGCTTGGCACACAGTTCTGCCATGACCAACAGAAAATACTGGAAGGGTTCGGTGGGCAGTGTCCTTTGGTTTTGGAGTTATAGTTCACCTACATCCAGAGATCACTGTGGACTCAAACAATGATGGATCTGGACCAAACTCCACACGAATACTCAATATGCCCAAATGTGAACACTGGTGGAGTTTGGGAAAAATAGAATCTTGACATTTGGGAGTTGTAGTTGCTGGGATTTATAGTTCACCTACAATCACAGAGCATTCTGAATCCCACCAACGATAGAATTGGGCCAAACCTCCCACACAGATCCCCCATGTGGGCCACAGCAACGCGTGGCAAGGGACGGCTAGTCATAAGATTAAAAATGCAAATGAAAGATTTTTCATTAGATACGTTGTGTCCTCATTTGTTGTTGTTCATTTATTCAGTCATTTCCGACTCTTCGTGACCTCATACATTTCATTGTTACAGTTTATGTATGTGTCTGTATCTCTTATAAGAGGTTGGTTTAACCTCTGATTTGATAGTACTGTATTCCTGTGTCATGTCTAAAAAGTGTGTCACCAACATGAAATATTTGGAAAGCACTGCTGTAGACACACTCTACAACCTAAAAAACTCTACACTCTAAACCTCTGTGCCGGCAGGACTGAAGACCGACAGGTCGCAGGTTCGAACCCGGGGAGAGGCGGATGAGCTCCCTCTATCAGCTCCAGCTCCTCATGTGGGGACATGAGAGAAGCCTCCCACAAGGATGATAAAACATCAAATCATCCAAGCATCCCCTGGGCAACGTCCTTGCAGACGGCCAATTCTCTCACACCAGAAGTGACTTGCAGTTTCTCAGGTCGCTACTGACACGACAAAAAAAACAAACTCATAGAATCCTAGAGTTGGAAGAGACCTCATGGGCCATCCAGTCCAACCCCCTGCCAAGAAGCAAGAAAATTGCATTCAAAGCACCCCCAACAGATGGCCATCCAGTCTTCGTTTAAAAGCCTCCATAGAAGGAGCCTCCACCACACTTTGGGGTAGAGAATTCCACTGCTGAACAGCACTCTCACATGAGCAGAGTTCAGAAGCAGTTTAAAATCATTCATGTGGATTGCATGAATAGTACGTGTAATTTCCATCATTGCTTCCATTCAGGAGCTTAAGTCCTATGTGAAGCACCAATAAGGCCCTTTTGCCGAGAGCTCTCTGCTCTCATTCTTCAGTCTGAGTCAATGATAGAATTGTGCCTCCTTTCTCCACTTCCCACCCCAGAGCAGAGCTTCAAATCACTACTGCTGTTATAGGAGGATCTCAGACCGTGTCCATCTCTTTCCACCAGGTGAAGGTTCTCAAGTGTATCTCAGAAGCAAAGCCTGAGAATGTGGTGCTTGGGCAGTATGTGGGGGATCCATCTGGCAAGGGGGAGGCTCAGAAGGGCTATCTAGACGATCCCACTGTCCCAGCTGGTTCCACCACCCCTACTTTTGCTGCTGCAGTGCTCTATGTGGACAACGAAAGGTGGGATGGTGAGTATGTCGGGACTGGTGTGTGGGAAAGTTGTAGGTGGGCATCATAACTGGGGTGGTTGAGGAAGAGAGCACAAGGCCCTTTGTTGAGTTGTGACCGTCCCTCTTTAACCATCTTAGGAGTGCCATTTGTCTTGCGCTGCGGCAAGGCACTAAATGAGCGCAAGGCAGAGGTGCGCCTTCAGTTTCGAGAGGTGCCGGGTGACATCTTCCAGCGCCAGTGTAAACGCAATGAGCTGGTGATTCGGGTTCAGCCCAATGAGGCTGTCTACACTAAGATGATGACCAAGAAGCCTGGGATGTTCTTCAACCCGGAAGAGTCTGAGCTGGACCTCACTTATGGCAATCGCTACAAGGTACTATTCTCAAGTGTGTTTTAGGTGGCAAGAAAACTTGTCATTCTGTAGTAAGGAGACAGGTTGTCAAAAGTTGCACTCCTAATTCTGAACCTTAGTAGTTGCAATTTTTTTCATTATTTGGAGTACCAGTGTGGCAGCATATAGATTAGATGGATGAAATGAACTATGGCTGTGTGTGTACGCATGCAAATGAACATAGATTTGTCATGAAAAAAAATTGCAAATATTAGTACAGGCAGTGAATGCTAGAAATTTAGGACCACCTCACAAATACCTGAACATCATTTGAATGCATAAATAGGATTGTTGAAAGTATTATTTGAAGTAACATGAATTTTTTCCTTGTATGTTCAGTTTTCCATAAATACCCTAAGGTTGCCAGATCCCATCTGATTATGGATGCTAAGCAGAGTGATCCTTGGTTAGTACTTGGATGAGAAATTGCCACTTGCAATCTCTCATCCAGAAATGAGAGAAATACCAGTTGCTATTTCATAGGAAAGAATCTTCAGGATCCAGCTGATATAATGCAATAAAATAATAATAATAATATAATTATATATTTATATTACATGTAATATTACTAATAATATTACGATATAGTGGTATGGTGTAATATTTTATTTATTTATTTATTTACAGTATTTATATTCTGCCCTTCTCACCCCACAGGGGACTCAGGGCAGATTACAATGTACACATATATGGCAAATGCCATATATTCAATGCCAATTTGACATACAACGTATACAGACATACACAGAGGCTATTTAACTTTTTCTGGCCGCCAGGGGAGCTGTCGCTTTCATCGTCCATCTGCAACACTGATGAAGTACTTCCACATTCCCCGCATGCTTTTGCTGGAGTGCTTTGCTGGAGTCTTTTTTATGGCCTCATAAACTAGTTAATTTAGCCTCCCGACACTTTAAGGTGGTACCTAATTTTCCTACTTGACAGATGCAACTGTCTTTCGGGTTGCAAAGGTCGACAACAGGCTACACAATTGGTTGGAAGCCCACTCCAACCCAGGCTGGCTTCGAACTCATGACCTTTTGGTCAGAAGTGATCTTAATGCAGCCAGCTGCACCACAATCCCAATGCTCCACAATATCAGCAATGTTTAATGCTGATATTGTACTATGCTAATAATATATTGTATGTAATATATACCTTGTAAGCTGCTCTGAGTCCCCTTCGGGGTGAGAAGGGTGGCATATAAATGTCATAAATAAATAAATAAATAAATAAACTGTGCATTCCTTGTCTAAAAAACTCCTGTGAAATTCCTTGGACACCATATGTTGACATGCACCTCAAAGGCATATACCAATAGTGTATGGAGATGGCTTTTTTATTTTTGCAAATCATCAGTCAGCATTCTAACAATGTGATAGGCAAGGGGTCCTCAAACTCTTTAAGCGGGGGGGGGGGGGGGGGGGCATTCATGGTCCCTCAGACTGTTGGGGGACCAGATTATAGTTTGAAAAAAATGAACAAATTCCTATGCACACTGCACATATCTTATTTGCAATATTTTAAATGAAGAACAATTTCAACCAACATAAACTTACTAGTATTTCAATGGGAAGTGTGGCCCTGCTTTTGACTAATGAGTCATTAGAATTGGGTTGTGGTAGGTTTTTTCGGGCTATATGGCCATGTTCTAGAGGCATTCTCTCCTGACGTTTCGCCTGCATCTATGGCAAGCATGCTCAGAGGTAGCGAGGACCTCACTGTATCTGAAGATGCTTGCCATAGATGCAGGCGAAATGTCAGGAGAAAATGCCTCTAGAACATGGCCATATAGCCCGAAAAAACCTACAACAACCTAGTGATTCTGGTCATGAAAGCCTTCGACAAAGTCATTAGAATTGTTGTTGTTATTGTTGTTGTATGTCTTCAAGTTTTTTCGGACTTAGAACAACCCTAACTCTAAAGCAGGGGTCCTCAAACTACGGCGCAGGGGCCAGATATGGCCCTCCAAGGTCATTTACCTGGCCCTCGCTCAGGGTCAACATAGGTATGAAATGACTTGAATGCACACAACAACAACAACAGTCATCAACCAAAAGCAGACCCACACATCCCAATGAAATATTATTAAGTTTATATTTGTTTAAATTGTTCCTCATTTTAATTATTGTATTGTTTTTAAGTGTTTTTTTGCACTACAAATAAGATATGTGCAGTGTGCATAGGAATTCATTCATGTTTTTTTTCAAATTATAATCTGGCCCTCCAACACTTTGAGGGACTGTGACCTGGCCCTCTCTTTAAAAAGTTTGAGGACCTCTGCTCTAAAGTTTATGGCGGGGGTCAGGTAAATGACTTTGGAGGGCGGCAACTAGTCTTAGTTTGGGGACCCCTGTGATAGGTTATGCAATCAGCATCTGAGAAGCTCAAAGTTGTTGATGTATTTTGTATTCGGTTGACAAGCTGTTTTGTCAGATTCTTTTTTTCCCCAATGACAGTTGCGAGGAACAGAGTCACATTCTCTCTCTCAACAACTCTTTCATTGATTTCTTTTCAACAGGGTGTAAAGCTTCCTGATGCTTATGAGCGCCTCATCTTGGATGTGTTCTGTGGAAGCCAGATGCATTTTGTGCGCAGGTGTGTGGTGAGATCTTTCCAAGGGTTCTCAAAACAGAGATCATGCAACAAAAAAGGGGGAGGTTCTTTATGTGTGTTTGTGTGTATCAAAGAGAGAGAGAAGAATGAGTGTCTTTCCAAAGGCATTATCAAACTGGAATTGCAGTGCATATCATTAAAATGCAAGCAGGAAATAAAAATAAAATTACACAAACCATCAGTTTGGACTTAGAGAAGCAGTACGTGTGAAAAAGATCTTGGGAGTCCTTGTGGACAACAAGTTAAACATGAGCCAACAATGTGATGTGGCAGCAAAAAAAAGCCAATGGGATTTTGGTCTGCATCAGTAGGAGCATAGTGTCTAGATCTAGGGAAGTAAGTAAGTACCCCTCTACTCTGCTTTGATTAGATCACACCTGGAATATTGTGTCCAATTTTGGGCACCATAATTCAAGAGAGATATTGACAAGTAGGAGGGCGACTAAAATGATCAAGGGTCTGGAGAACAAGCCCTATGAGGAGCGGCTTAAGGAGCTGGGCATGTTTAGCCTGAAGAAGAGAAGGCTGAGAGGAGATATGATAGCCATGTATAAATATGTGAGAGGAAGTCACAGGGAGGAGGGAGCAAGCTTGTTTACTGCTTCCATGGAGATTAGGATGCAGAACAATGGCTTCAAACTACAAGAAAGGAGATTCCACCTGAACACGAGGAAGAACTTCCTGACTGTGAGAGCCATTCAGCAGTGGAACTCTCTGCCCTGGAGTGTTGTGGAGGCTCCTTCTTTGGAAGCTTTTAAACAGAGGCTGGATGGCCATCTGTCAGGGGTGATTTGAATGCAATATTCCTGCTTCTTGGCAGGGGGTTGGACCGGATGGCCCATGAGGTCTCTTCCAACTCTTTGATTCTATGATTCTATGAATTCCTTTCATGTACAAACCTGGAAAATTAAATGGGGCAGTTACCTATCCCCAAACTCCTGGCAGTATGTACTGTCATCAACCTAGACCTAGGCAATCCCTTGTGGCCGAGTATGATTGTCTTCCAAGGGTAGAGTCTTGATAGTGGCTCCCTAAACAACTCTAGAGACCTATTCTGGTTAGACATGATCTTTCCCAGTGAGGACAAACACTGCCAGATGGAAGGTAGTTACAAGAATTTGTTTGATGCGCCTTCCTCTTGACAAGTTTCTCTCTTTCGCCGTCTATTTGTGCCTCTTCAATATCCATAGCACTGTTGGTAACAGCTGACCTCCTGTTCGAATGCTCGAGGGCCATAATTATCCTGCCATTATGGTTATAAAGTGTCCCTGTATGTTAAATGTTTAACATACAAGAGCACTTTATAACCACAATTTATCTAAGGCAGGGGTCCTTAGATAAAGGTCACAGTCCCCCAAACTGTTGGAGGGCCAGATTATAATTTGAAAAAAAAAACATGAATGAATTCCTATGCACACTGCACATATCTTATTTTTAGTACAACATACACTTATAATTAAAATGAAGAACAATTTTAACAAATATAAACTTATTAGTATTTCAATGGGAAGTGTGGACTTGCTTTTGGCTGATGAGATAGTACTGTTATTGTTGTTGTTGTTGTGTGGTTTCAAGTCGTTTCAGACTTAGGTTGACCCAGAGTGAGGGCCGGGTAAATGAACTTGGAGGGCCATATCCAGCCCGCGGGCCTTAGTTTGAGGACCCCTGATCTAAGGGATTATGTTCAATTCCCCCTTGTGTTAAACATTTGAATGAATCTTGGGAAGGGAAGGTTTGGTCAATTGATGGTGAATGATATCCAGCCTTCCTGTCTTGGCAGAAAACCTTTTGGTTGCTGCTCTGGATCAAACTTACCGTGTTCTTCTCTCCTCAGTGATGAGCTGCGCGAGGCCTGGCGTATTTTCACTCCACTGCTCCACAAGATTGAGACAGAGAAAACCAAACCCATTTCCTATCGCTACGGCAGGTAAGGCTGGCATGGATTTGGGTGGGGAGGAATTTCATCTACCCAGGTGTGGAAGTGTAATAAAATCGTACTTGCTTTGAAATCAGGCTGTAGAATAGATCTGTCAAAAACGTAAGAGCCATTCTCATGTTGCTTCCTGCTAGCTTTCCCATAGCTGAGGAGTATCTAGTAGTGACCTCTCTGGTAGCTTTGAGGTGGCTCCTTTCATAAAATGGTACAATGAGTTAAACCCTTGTAATGGCAGGACTTCTGCGGTTTGAATCCGGGGAGAGCAGGTTGAGCTCCCTCTGTCAGCTCCAGCTTCCCAAACAGGGACATGAGAGAAACCTCCCACAAGGATGGTAAAACATCAAACATCCAGGCATCCCCTGGGCAACGTCCTTGCAGAAAGCCAATTATCTCACACAAGAAGCAACTTGCAGTTTCTCAAGTCACTCCTGACATGGAAAAAACAATCCTATGTCTTACGTTTTCCTTGTTGGGAAAACAAGGACATAGGCATCCCTATGTCCTTGTTTTCCCAACATGGAAAACGTAAGTTGACCAGGTTTATATTAGTGCATTTTTCTGACTTCCTACCAGATATAGCAGACTATTAAACAAAAACAAACTAGGCAACAAAATTGAGGCATGCTAGGATGTCAGAGGTGTCTGACTCAGCCAGGATAATATTTTTGGAAAATGTTACACTGCCTAATTAATCCACTTTTGTACAGGAGGTGTGATAATCTGTTGTAATGGGTTGTTGTAGGTTTTTTCGGGCTATATGGCCATGTTCTAGAGGCATTCTCTCCTGACGTTTTGCCTGCTTCTATGGCAGTGGTTCTCAACCTTCCTCATGCTGCGACCCCTTAATACAGTTCCTCATGTTGTGGTGACCCCCAACCATAACATTATTTTCATAACGCAAATATCTGATTTGCTAAATGTATTTTCATTCACTGGACCAAATTTGGCACAAATACCCGATGCGCCCAAATTTGAATACTGGTGGGGTTCGGGTGGGATTGATTTTGTCATTTGGGAGTTGTAGTTGCTGGGATTTATAGTTCACTACAATCAAGGAGCATTCTGAACTCCACCAACGATGGAATTGAACCAAACTTGGCACAAAGAACTCCCTTAACCAACAGAAAATACTGGAAGAGTTTGGTGGACACTGACCTTGAGTTTTGGAGTTGTAATTCACCTACATCCAGAGAACACTGTGGACTCAAACAATAATGGATCTGGACCTAACTTGGCATGAATGCTCAATATGCCCAAATGTGAACAATGGAGGAGTTTGGGGGAAATAGACATTACCGTCTGGGACTTATGTTGCTGGGATGTATAGCTCACCTAGAGTCAAAGAGCATCTTGAAATCAACCAACAATAGAATTGGGCCAAACTTAGAAAACACAGAATACTGTGTTTTCTAATGGTCTTTGGCAACCCCTCTAATACCCCCTTGCAACCCCCCCAGGGGTCCCGACCCCAAGGTTGAGAAACACTGATCTATGGCAAGCATCCCCAGAGGTAGTGAGGATGCTTGCCTCTCCTCACTACCTCTGAGGACGCTTGCCATAGATGCAGGCGAAACATCAGGAGAGAATGCCTCTAGAACAGTGGTTCTCAACCTGGGGTCCCCAGATGTTTTTGGCCTACAGCTCCCAGAAATCCCAGCCAGTTTCCCAGCTGTTAGGATTTCTGGGAGTTGAAGGCCAAAAACATCTGGGGACCCCAGGTTGAGAACCACTGCTCTAGAACATGGCCATATATCCTGAAAAAACCCTACAACAACCCAGCGATTCCAGCCATTAAATCCTTCGACAATATCTGTTGTAATGTTGCTCAGGAATCCGTAGAGGGAAGTATTCAGACCAAATTAGTTAATTAATTAATTTTATTTATAGCCCGCCTTTCTCACCCCGAAGGGGACTCAACCGTTGTGCTTCATTTCACTGATTTTGACTAAAAAAACAAACAGCACAAACACAAAACAATCTATGCGTAATTGTTTCGTGTTTGTGCTGATACCTTACAAGTACTCTGGGATATTATATAGTAAAAAAAACAAACAAACAAAGGCAGAGAACAGCATGTTGGTCAATTTGTAATAATTTAATGTGCTTCTTGGCCAACAATCAGTCCGTATGGCAACAAACTGTAATTTGCCTAAATCTGTGAAAAGTTATGAAAGAGAAAAACTAGTATTTTTATGAAAGAGAAAAACTAGTGTTTACTTGTGCCCCCACTTTTCAGTCCTATTAACTTGGAGTCTTTTTCTTTTCTAGCCGTGGGCCCACAGAAGCTGATGAACTGATGAAGGAGGTTGGATTCCAGTATGAAGGCACTTACCGCTGGGTCAACCCTCACAAACTGTGAAGGCGGCCGGCAGGGGTGGTCTCGCTTAGGGTGGTGACACTTCCTTTCTTCTGCTCCACTCCTTTCTGCAAAAGCCAAAATGGTTCTGCCAGCCAGTGGGCTGTCCTGCGGATCACATCTGCAAAGTGGGTCTTTCGTCCTAGGAGTACCTACTGAGTGTTGGCTCCAGTGCACTCCCCAGTATCGCTTGGGTTTCTTTGTGGGTGGTGAGGGCTGGCTGCCAGCCATCTCCTTTCTCCTCCTCATGGACCTTGAACACGGCAGGTACCTCCGTTGTCCAGTGTCTCCTACAGAACTGGCAGCAAGTGGACCAGATGCCCCATTCCAGCCTCTGCGTCTCTAAGGAGTGTGGAGACGGGTTCCTCTCAGACCCACACCAGTTTTCCCAGCCGCTCTGTCAATTGCACTAGTTCTGCTGTTGCTGCATTTACTTGTTACATTCCTGTTTGTTCTGCTTTTCAATTTTGTACGCAATGCTGTTCTGTAAATGGAAACATTTACCAATATTCCTTGTCGTTGTATTTCTTTGGATTAGCCAAACCTGACAGAAGACTGCTCTGCTCTGCCTGCAAACCCACCATCTTCATTTAGACTGGCACCGGAGTCCCACTATGGCTGAATAGCTGGTATTGAAAACCATCAATAGTGAAACTCTTCAGGTTTTTAGAGCCACACAGCTGCCCCTTTTCAGATGAGAACAAGTAAAGTAAGGGATGGTAGTTGGCACTTCTACAACCAGATAGGAAAATCCAAGACTAGTCCCTTTGCTTGTGTAGTTTTGCACTCGCTGGTGCAGACATGGCATCCTGGCTGGGCCTTTGGCGATTTATACCTGAAAGACACTCAGGTAGTGGCTTTCTTATGGCGGATGCCTCATGGATCCTCTGCCGCAGCCACACTGTTGTGCTACCTTCCTGTTCAGAAAGGCTCTTCTGATCAGACGCTTCTACGAGATGCAGGGTGCCCGTTCAATGCCCCGGGCAAAGAGGTGGATAAGGCTCTTGTGCACTCTGAGGAGAGAAAGAACAAATAGGACTTGAAGCAGGGACTTGCAATCTATGTCATAATTTCTAGCCCGACCCAAGTCCTTGGGGAGAACTTGCTAACCATATCAAGTCTTTCTCTTAATAATAATAATAATAATAATACTTTATTTATAGAATCATAGAATCAAAGAGTTGGAAGAGACCTCATGGGCCATCCGGTCCAACCCCCTGCCAAGAAGCAGGAATATTGCATTCAAATCACCCCTGACAGATGGCCATCCAGCCCCTGTTCAAAAGCTTCCAAAGAAGAAGCCTCCATCACACTCCAGGGCAGAGAGTTCCACTGCTGAACGGCTCTCACCCCGCTCCATCTCCCCCAGGGGGACTTGGTGCAGCTTACATGAGGCCACGCTCAACAATACAGTAACACAATATAGCACAAAAGCATAACAAAACCAGAAAATAAAATACATAAATGCAAAACCAATATAATAAGCGAAACAGCAAAAGCAAGTCAAGTCTTTAGCAGAGGATTCACCAGGATTCACCAGGGGCTGCAGTGGGGTGCACTTTTGCCTATTCTAGAAGTATCAACAGCAGAAACAAATGGGGACCAGGACTGCCACTGCAGTAGGCAGGGTACCCTCCAAAGAGGCAAAGGAGTTCGGTGCCATCTCTATGCGGATGACGCCCAACTCTACTACTCCTTTCTACCTAATTCCAAGGAAGCCCCTCGGGTGCTGGACAAGTGCCTGACCGCTGTAACGAATAAGCTGAGGATCAATCCTGACAAGACAGAGGTCTTCCAGGTCAATTGTAGGCTGGATCGAGGTGTAGGGTGGCAACCTGTGCTTGACGGGGCTGCACTCCCCCTGAAGTCACAAGTCCACAGCTTGGGTGTCCTCCTAGATTAAGCACTGACGCTTGAAGCTCTGGCATTGGTGGTGGCTGAGAGGGCCTTCGCACAATTGAAGCTCGTGCACCAGAGTTGGGGCATGTCTGATATCCTTGGGAAGTGAGTTCCAGAGTCGGGGGGCCACCACCAAGAAAGCCCTCTCCCTCATCCCCACCAATCACGCCTGCGAAGGAGGTTTGAGCGACAGCAGGGCCTCTCCAGATGATTAAAGAGATCACGTGGGTTCGTACACAGAAATGTGGGTTCGTACATCACACTCGTAATGAAGATCCACATAGTTAAAGCAATCATATTCCCCGTAGTAACCTATGGATTCGAGAACTGGACTATAGGGAAGACTGAGCGAAGGAAGATAGACACTTTTGAACCTGTGGTGTTGGAGGAAAGTTCTGAGAGTGCCTTGGACTGCCAGAAGATCCAACCAGTCCATACTTCAGGAAATAAAGCCCGACTGCTCATTGGAGGGAAGGATATTAGAGGCCAAGATGAAGTACTTTGGCCACATCATGAGAAGAAAGGAAAGCTTGGAGAAGACAATTGGGCCAAACTTCCCACACAGAACCCCCATGACCAACAGAAAATACTGTGTTTTCTGATGGTCTTTAGCAACCCCTCTGACACCCCCTCTCAATCCCCCCAGGGGTCCCGACTCCCAGGTTGAGAAACACTGATCTATGGCAAGCGTCCTGGGGAAAATAGTGCTGGGGAAAATAGAAGGAAAAAGGAAGAGAGGCCGACCAAGGGCAAGATGGATGGATGGTATCCTTGAAGTGACTAGCTTGACCTTGAAGGAGCTGGGGGTGGGCCAACAGGGAGCTCTGGCGTGGGATGGTCCAGGAAGTCACGAAGAGTCAAAACAACTGAACAAATAAACAATAATAACAATTGGTTCAGATAGCATCATATGATGCTTTTGTTAGGCCGCTCTGAGTCCCCTTTCGGGGGGAGAAGGGTGGGTTATAAATATAGGAAATAAACAGATAGGTAGATGGATGGATGGATGGATGGTTGGTTGGTTGGTTGGGTGGGTGGAGGCTGAAGGTGACAAGATATCACTTCTGTTGTGTTGAAACGCAATGACCCAGCTCACTCTGCAGATACCCATCAATGTCTAGAGTCCCCAAATCAAACTGGAAGGAGCCACAGTTCTTCATTCAGATCTTGTCTACCAACTCCATTCCTGTGGGGCATTGTACCTCCACCAGTGCCCCACCAATTCAGCAGCACAATGTTTGCCACACTCAATCAGAGGCCTTACCTGATACTGATGTCTGGATAAGTCAAGGTCTCACCATCACAGGTCCAGCAGCTCACAGGCGCCTTCACTTGACACGCTTTTCTGCAGAGCCCCTTGGATTCTTGCACAGCTACCTCCCCTTCCTCACAGTCCTCTACTTTTGAGGAGGTAAAGCGAACAGCCCGGACTCGATACACACTCACAAAGGGCAGGTCAAACTGAGGAAAACATAAAGGTAGTTTTTGGGGTGGGTGAGTGGCATTGCAAGACATGGCTACAACAATGGGCCTCTTTCATTGTAACTACATCTCCTGGTGTGCTCTCTCTAATTCTGCTTGTAGCACATATGGCCAAAATCTCCTAATTCTTGCTCTCCAAATGTTTCAGACCACAAGTCCCTATAGCCCTTACTACTAACTATGCTATGTGGATATGATGGAACTTGTATGTCAAAACATTTGGAGTTCTCATCCCCTTCCTAATTACTCCCAACACAAGAAGAAGAGGGAAGAGCTGAAACTATCTGTTGCATTACCAGAAACCCTTTTCCCTTTTGCTTAGTGCGGCGCCTACCAATCTACACAAAATACCTGCATACAGTTTACATTGAGACAAGGCTTCTAACTGTCAGCTGCGGAACTAAGATTTCTATTTCAGTGAGGTGTTTGGGGGAAAGGTGGGTGTACAAGTGAATGAGAGTGAAGAGAGAGGGGGACAGAAGACAGTTCCATCTTGTCTCCTGTGCTTAACTAATAATATAATATACTAGCCATCCCCTGCTACGCGTTGCTGTGGCCCAGTCTGGTGATCTGGAAAATAAAGTAATGAGAAAGTGTTGGTTTCTAATATACATATATGTAATGTGTTTATGCTTGTGGGTAAACACTATTTCGTGCTGGGTTGTCATCTCACTACCTCTGAGGTTGCTTGCCATAGATGCAGGCGAAACGTCAGGAAAAAATGCCTCTAGAACATGGCTATATAGTCTGAAAAAACCTACAACAACCCAGTGATTCCAGCCATGAAAGCCTTTGACAATACTACTTCTTGCTGTTTCTTCGTCAGTGTTAATGTGGTGATTGTCTGGCTTGCCCACTCTGGAAAATGCAACATATCATTGTCCTTCTTTAGGGGTCCCTTTCAAATCTATGATACTATATCTGTGTGTGTGTATGTGTGTGTGTGTGAATCATATATATCTATGGCTGGATGGCTCTTTGTCAGGAGGGCTTTGATTACGTTTTCTTGCCCTGGTGAAGGGAATTGGATTGGGTGGCCTTAAGTATGGGGGTTCTATAGTTTGCCCCAGTTCTGTCATTCGTGGGGTTCAGCATGCTCTTTGATTGTAGGTGAACTATAAATCACAGTAACTACAACTCCCAAATGTCAAGGTCTATTTTCCCCAAACTCAATCTGTGTTCATATTTGGGAATATGGAATATTCATGCCAAGTTTGGTCCAGATCCATCATTGTTTGAGTCCACAGTGCTCTCTGGATGTAGGTGAACTACAACTCCCAAACTCAAGGTCAATGCCCACCAAACCCTTCTAGTGTTTTCTATTGGTCATGGGAGTCCTGTATGCCACGTTTGGTTCAATTCCATCATCGTGGGAGTTCTGTGTGCCATATTTGGTTCAATTCCATCATTGGTGGAGTTCAGAATGCTCTTAGATTGTAAGCAATCTATAAATCCCAGCAACTACAACTCCCAAATGACAAAAAAATATTTTTAGTGATGGTCACTCCTTGGGTTAGTAGGTGTCTTGTCGCTAAATTTGGCAGCAATTCATCCACTGGTTTTTTAGTTATGTTAATCCCACAAACGAACATTACATTTTTATTTATATAGATATAATATAATATAATACATTGTATATACATATAATATTTATAATATAATGTAAGACAATATAATACTAATAATACAATATTATAATTACATATTTTATACTACACGTAATATTACTAATAATATTACAATATATTGTATGTATATATATCTTGTAAGCCACTCTGAGTCCCCTTTGGGGTGAGAAGGGTGGCATATAAATGTTGTAAATAAATAAATAAATAAATGTGTTTTCAGTAAGAGACTTCAGGTTGTAAGACGAAAATAGGATGCTTTCCTTCCAGATGGGAACATAAATATACATGCTCAACTTTGTTTTTAAACTGCAGGCAACTCTGTGCAGAGTTGTGGCTATGAGGGTGCAATCACAGGCTTTTGAAGACTTGCCGACCACTCGAGAAGTAAAGAGAAGGGGAGTCTCTTTGGAGACAGGTCGCCATACCTGGTCTGAGCAATTGGTGTGGCGAGTTAGATGCCGCAAGAAGGAGAACGTGGGGCATTCGTGCACCAGGATGAGGTCGGCCGTTCCGTCAGCCAGATGGGCACAGGGCGAGAGACCTTCGGGACTCTTAGGGCAGGCGCTGCTCATGCTTGTCAAATTGACGGCTAGGAAGCGACCTTGGACTCGCTGCCATTCACCATCTGCAGAAGGAGACCAGCAAGGAAGAGAGTACAGGAAGGGAGTGCTTATACTGCCCAGGTTTTAATGCGATTGATGAGCTGCTTAGACAATAGAGCTCCAATGTAAGTTCCCTATCCTTGTTATTAGGTAAGGAGGCCTTTCTTCTATTACTTCTCAGGTGCTGCAGCCAAGCCCTGGCATTTAAAAGCTATTTTCAGGAGTAAGCCCTGGCTCATTTATTAAACCCTTCTGGCAGGAGATTAAGAACAACAACATCAAAATCCCCATGCGCATATAACAGGTAATTGATTCCTACTATGAACTGTCATAGGGGAAGTACTGCATCACAGTCTGCTCAGCTCAGAAATGGGAGTAACTCCAATAATAATAATAATAATAATAATAATAATAATTTATTTATATTCCGCCCTTCTCACCCCGAAGGGGACTCAGAGGATCACAGTACACATACACGGCAAACATTCAATGCTGTTTTGTATAGACCAGGGGTCCTCAAACTATGGCCCGGGGGCCAGATACGGCCCTCCAAGGTCATTTACCCGGCCCTTGCTCAGGGTCAACCTAAGTCTGAAACAAACTTGAAAGTATACAATGACAACAATCCTATCTCATCAGCCAAAAGCAGGCCCACACTTCTTATTGATAAGTTTATATTTGTTAAAATTGTTCTTCTTTTTAATCATTGTATTGTTTTAAAGTGTTTTTTTTTTTTTGCACTACAAATAAGGTATGTGCAGTGTGCATAGGAATTCATTCTTTTTTTTCAAATTATAATCCGGCCCTCCAGCAGTTTGAGGGACTGTGATCTGGCCCTTTGTTTAAAAAGTTCAAGGACCCCTGGTATAGACAATACACAGACAGAACAGAAGGAGGTACCATGGAAAGTTGGGCTCGAGTCCAGGGGGTGATGTTGCTTTTTCCTCTATGACGAAGAGCCGTCAGGACTTCCTCCTTCCTTTTGCTCGCCCAGCACTTTCTCATCTTTCTTTATGGCATCGTAAAACACCTCCCCGACTATTTTAAGTGGTACCTAATTTCTCAACTCACAGCTAAAGCTGTTTTCGTATTGTTTAGGTAAACAATGAGCTAGGCTGACAGTTGGCAGCTCACGCCAACCCGGGGCTTCGAACTTGCAACCTTTTGGTTGATAGATCTTATAATTGCTGATGATTTACCAGCTGTCCACAGTTGTATTTGAGGTCATAGCAAGTGGACAATAAAATATGAGAGTCAGGCCCTGCATGGCTATATCTGAGATTGGACACTGTTTCTTTAAAAAGGTTTCTCAGCATTGTAAAAAATGGCAAAGCAGAGACATGTAGGGCAGGTGCAACTTAACCACCTGCTCTAGAAGTGTCTACCTAGATAATAATAATAATAATAATAATTATTATTATTATTATTATTATTATTATTATTATTATTGGTGGGATCATAACCCGCAAAGGTCATGGAAAATGAAAATCAAAAATACTGTGGGATTTTCGAATCCAGACTGACAAAGTTTTGGAACACAATACACCAGGCATCACAATTGTGGAAAAGAAGTCCGGATTATTGATGTCGCCATACTAGGTGACAGTCGCATTGAGGAAAAACAACAGGCAAAACTCAGCCGCTATCAAGACCTAAAAATCGAACTGCAAAGGCTCTGGCATAAACCAGTACAGGTGGTCCCAGTGGTCATTGGCGCACTGGATGCCATGCCAAAAGATCTCAGCCGGCATTTGGAAACAATAAACATCGACAAAATCACAATCTGTCAACTTCAAAAGGCCACCTTACTTGGATCGGCGTGCATCATTTGAAAATACATCCTAGATGCTTGGGAAGTGTTCGACTTGTGATCTTGTGATACGAAATCCAGCATCTAGATCTCGTTTGCTGTGACATACTGTGGTTTTGTGTCAGAATAATAATAATAATAATAATAATAATAATAATAATAATAAATAATACTTTATTTATATACCACTCTATCTCCCCGAGGGGGACTTGGGGTTTTCCAAGTCACATCACCAAGACATTCAGAGTAAACAGCATAACATAAAATTAACAAAACAACATAAGCATGTGTCCCTTAAGAATAAGAGGCATAGCTATGACATTGTTCTTTGGTTCAGATCTCTTAGAAAATATAAGAATATTTTAAAAACCACATCTGACTTATCAAGTGATGGGCTAAAAGCACAAGGTCTGTGTAATTCCATGTTTTGAATTGTTAAACAAAAAACACCACAAAAAACCTACCAAATTTTGCACTATATAAATGATGAAAAGTTATATAAAATTTGCAGTAATGAGAACTAGTAATTAATAAAAGGCAAGTACAGATGTTTAGGATAATTCCCCACTCCAACTCTAGTAAAATGCAATATATAGCAGAACTGTATATTCAGATCCATAAGACACACAGTACTAGGGCTGAGATGCAGATCCCTATGAATTGTAATATACATTCTAACCTGTTTTATTTTTTATATCCATAAATGAGAAAGGCAATATGTGTTTTTAAAACAAGCAAGAAATATTTTATCCCACCCCCCAATCTATTCGCACATATATTGTGATCACTATTCTACACACTCATGGTTCTGGTTTAAGAGGATTAGAAGTGAATAAAACAACTAACCCGAGATTCAGGACATTTAGGTTCTCTATTCTATCCTTTTCTGTGGTGGCCCCGCGGCTTTGGAATGCCCTCCCTATAGAGATAAGATCAGCCTCCTCGCTGATGGTATTTCGAAAAAAACTGAAAACATGGATGTTTGAGCAAGCATTTGGCTAATCCGATGCGATGAAGTTTTGACTAAGGACTGGCAATTACAGACAACGAATTTGGATTATGATTTTAATTTAAGAGATGCATTGGTCTGTATTGGTGGCCCAATACTGTGTATTGTATATATATGTGTTTTATATTTTTTATTCGGAATATTGTTGTTTTATTGTTGTAAACCGCAATGAGTCGCCGTTCTAGGCTGAGATATTAGCGGTATACAAGTGTACTAAATAAATAAATAAATAAATAAATAAATATTCAGTAATGGCGCTTCATGCAGTCATGCCGACCACATGACTGTGGAGGTGTCTACGGATAATGCCGGCTCTTTGGTTTAGAAATGGAGATGAGCACCACCCCCCAGAGTCGGACACAACTAGACTTAATGTCAATGTATGCTAACTGTCCCCTGCCACGCGTTGCTGTGGCCCAGTCTGTATATATGTGTTTTGTGTGTGTGTATATGTGTTTAAATATTTGTGTATCAGTGTATATATGTGTGTTTGCGTGTGTATATATGTGTGTGTGTGTTTGTATGTGTGTGCATATGTGTATATATGTGTGCATATATTTGTATGTTTATATGTGTATATTGTGTATATGTGTGTGCTTGTCTATATGCTTATTTGTGTTTATATATGTGTGCATGTGTATATTTGTGTCTGCATGTGTATATGTATATATGTGTGTGTATGTAGATGTATGTACGTGTGTGTATATTTGTGTGTGCTTGGGTATATATATACACATGTGTATGTATGTGTGCATGTGTATATGTATACACACACACTCATATACATATACACATGCACACAAACATACACATGTGTATATATATATGAGTGTGTGTGTATGGTGTATTTTTGGGGTTTTTAAGTCCCTTCTGCTGGGTTTTTTGCTGTTGTTTTTTTTGTAATTTTAGGGGTGATGAACACTTATTGGTCTGTAGGGGTGTACTGTACTGTCTTCTCTCTCTCTCTCTCTCTATATATATATGGTGTATTTTTGAGGTTTTTAAGTCTGTTCTGCTGGGTTCTTTATTGTTGTTGTTTTGGTAATTTTAGGGGTGATGAACACTCATTGGTCTGTTAGGGATGTACTGTCCAAGATATATATGTGTGTGTGTATTGTGTATTTTTGAGGTTTTTAAGTCCATTCTGCTGGGGTTTTTTGTTTTTGTTTTTTAATTTTAGGGGTGATGAACACTCATTGGTCTGTTAAGAGTGTACTGTCCAAATTTCGTCAATTCGTCCAGTGGTTTCTGAGTTATGTTAATCCCACAAACTAACATTACGTGTGTGTGTGTGTGTTATATACATACACACACACACACACCGCTCCTCTCAGCTCAGAGGCAACTCGAAGCGGTTACCTTTACCTTTTATTCAGTCCTAAAACCTACATTAGTGTTTACAGCTCTATGTCTCTAACTATATGTCACTGTATATTTACTTGATCATTTCAATCCCAACCAGTAAATTGCGCACCAATTGCAATGGCTACTTTTATTTATTATGTGCCTTCGAGTAATTTCTGACTTATGATTATCCCAAGGTGAGCTTAGAATGGCTTTCGTTTTGTGGGGGGCAAGAAGATACTTGCCATTGCTTTCCTGAGAGCATGACTTTGCCCAAGGTTGCCCTGTGGATTTCACAGCTGAGCAGGGATTCAAATCTTGGCTTCCAGGGGAACGCTCAAATGATTAATAAAATTGTAATTAATAATAGTGTAATTCCTTTGTGTTTTAATGTTTGATTTTCTATTGCTGTGTATAAAGTTTATTATTATTATTATTATTATTATTAGTAGTAGTAGTAGTAGTATTGACACAAAAACACAGTATGTCACAGCAAACGAGATCTATATGCTGGATTTCGTATCGCAAAATCACAAGTCGAACACTTCCCAAGCATCTAGGACTGTGTGATGTATTTTCGAATGATGCACACAGATCCAAGTAAGGTGGCCTTTTGCAGTATTATTATTATTATTATTATTATTATTATTATTATTATTATTATTCCACATTGGGTCTTCTAGTCCTATTACCTGGAGATTGCTCCAGCACAAGTAGATTTTCTTCCTTGCTTCCAGATAACAGGTTTTTACTGGAGTCTGAGCACACCATGCAGCTGGAAAAGAAGGAGACGCAGATGTTACAGGATGCTCTAGTCCCCCCATCACTTTATTTTTTCAGCTGCTCCAACTGACACAGCTCCCTCCCCTCTACTTACCCCAGTGGTTCTCAACCTTCCTAATGCCGCGACCCCTTAATACGGTTCCTAATGTTGTGGTGACCCCCAGCCATAAAATTACTTTCGTTGCTCCTTCATAACTGTAATTGTGCTACTGTTGTGAAAGGTAATTTAAATATCTGATATGCAGGATGTATTTTTATTTACTGGACCAAATGTGGCACAAATACCCAATACGCCCAAATCTGAACGCTGGTGGGGTTGGGGAGGGATTGCTTTTGTCATTTGGGAGTTGTAGTTGCTGGGATTTATAGTTCACATGCAATCAAAGAGCATTCTGAACTCCACCAATGATGGAACTGAACCAAACTTGGGACACAGAACTCCCATGACGAACAGAAAATACTGGAAGGGTTTGATGGGCATTGACCGGGAGTTTTGGAGTTGTAGTTCACCTACATCCAGAGAGCACTGTGAACTCCACCAATGATGGAATTGAACCAAACTTCGCACAAATACTCAATATGCCCAAATGTGAACACTGGTGGAGTTTGGGGAAAATAGACCTTGACATTTGGGACCTGTGGTTGCTGGGATTTATAGTTCACCTGCAATCAAAGAGCATTCTGAACTCCACCAACGATAGAATTGGGACAAACTTCCCACACAGACTCCACATGGCCAACAGAAAATACTATGCTTTCTGATGGTCTTTGGCAACCCCTTTGAAGCCCCCTGGCGACCCCTCCAGGGGTCCCGACCCTCAGGTTGAGAAACACTGACTTACCCTGAACGACAGCGCTGCTGATCCCGTGGGTTGGACTCCTCTGTCCTAGCCAACTGGAACTCCACTGTGCCTTCATAGCTGCGGTTGCTTAGTACTGCCTTGGCTCCTAGGAGAATTATAAAGACAGGCTGGTAGTTTACAAAAAATGCATGTCGCTTCATTCTGGAGAAATTTGACAAATACCATATTCTCCAAAGGATTTCATTCACTCCCTAGCTACACATGCTTTGGGACAAACAGTAAATTACTCATCAATCACATTTATTTCCTTGGACAAAAGCATATAAGGGGTGTCATTTGTATTTTCAAAGATCCCTCCACAGCTGCCAACGGTTAGAAAGTAATAATAATAATAATAATAATAATAATAATCACCTCTGAGGATGCTTGCCATAGATGCAGGCGAAACGTCAGGAGAAATGCCTCTAGAACATGGCCATATAGCCCGAAAAAACCCACAAGAACTGAGTGATTCCAGCCATGAAAGCCTTCGACAATACAATAATAATAATAATAATAATAATAATAATAATCTTTATTTATACCCTGCCACTATCTCCCCAACGGGGCGGCTTACATGAGGCCAAGCCCAAACAAATTACAGCAAAATAAAATCAAAAATGAAAACAATAAACAACATCATAATTACATAAAACATAGGAATGCATAAAGATATAAAATTACAGTAAACACAATCACAGGCTACATGTAATGACTAAAAGAAAAACTAATTAAAAACTGATTATACCAGTAAAACAATACTCAAACACAGGGGAACTCCAGACAAGAAACAATCAGGGACAGCTAATCACCTCTCAACAAAGGATTCCCCCAGGCACTAACAAGCCACACCTAAAAACTGTCAGGCCATCAAATGCTAATCAAGGTGGCCAATTGAAACATTTGCACCTAGCTCCAACAGACTAGAATCATAGAGTTGGAAGAGACCTCATGGGCCATCCAGTCCAACCCCCTGTTGAAAAGCAGGAAAATTGCATTCAAAGCACCCCCGACAGATGGCCATCCAAATTCTGTTTAAAAGCTTCCAAAGAAGGAGCCTCCACCACACTCCGGGGCAGAGAGTTCCACTGCTGAACAGCTCTCACAGTCCAGGACATCCAGTCCAACCTCCTGCCAAGAAGCAGGAAAAAAAGCACCCCTGACAGATGGCCATCCAGCCTTTGCTTAAAATCCTCCAAAGAATGAGCCTCACCACACTCCAGCGCAGAGAACATTCAGGTGGAATCTCCTTTCTTGTAGCTTGAAGCCATTGTTCCATTGCGTCCTAGTCTCCAGGGCAGCAGAAAACAAGTTTGCTCCCTCCTCCCTATGACTTCCTCTCACATATTTATACACGGCTATCATGTCTCCTCTCAGTCTTCACGTCTTCAGGCTAAATATGCCCAGCTCTTTAAGCCGCTCCTCATAGGGCTTGTTCTCCAGATCCTTGATCATTTCTTTTTCCCACCCTGGACATTCCACAGATATATAAACCCAATTTTCCTAGTTTCCAACAGACCTCTGAGGATGCCTGCCATAGATGCAGATGAAACATCAGGAGAGAATGCTTCTAGAACATGGCCATATAGCCCGAAAAACCTATAACAACCCATCTTTCATATTATTGAGCTTGCTGTTGTTGTTATTATGTGCCTTCAAGTTGTTTCTGAGTTATGGTAACCCTAAGGAGAACCTATCATAGGGTTTTATGGAGCTGAGAGTGTGTGAATTTCCCAGGTTTACTATGGCTGAACGGGAAATCAAATCCTGGTCACCAGAGTTGTAGTCTTAAACCACTACACCACACTGGCTCTGCTACTGAGCTGTTGGTCCCTTTCATCACTAACAAAACGGATTTCAGTCTGCCATAGTTATTTATTCACTGCACACTCATCCCTGCATCACTGTACACTTTTCTCCTCATCCAACTGTACCTGCATATGTGTAGCGCACTGGACCCATCCAACGGTGCTTCTCGCTAGTGCTGACAACATCGCCATAGAAGCCATAACCAACGAGGGAGACTGAGTAGCGCAGGCGCTTTCCATTGTGCCAAATGCTGCAAACATCAAGAGGCTGGGCGTCTCCTGGAAATCATAAGGAATGGCTGCTGAAGACTAAAGATTACAAAGTGAATGCCTCCTTCCCCCAAAGCAGCGCAGTTTTCCACAAATACAAGGCTTTACATCAGAAAAAAGGGAGAAAAAGCATGCATCTTTACTAACAAAGGAGATCTTAGATCTGGGTTTGCATTTCTCAGCAAAACCTGGTGCTCGGCAGCACAGTTCTGTCTCCCACATCTTTACAAACTCATATGTGTATGTGAAGGTCAAATTGCTAAAGGATACACACAAGTTTCTCTCTGGCCTCCTGAACCAGGCAAAGCAAGCAAAAAGAGATGTGCAGCTTTGAACTGAGTTATCTGAGTCCACACTCAGATAATGTGGGATTTCTTGCCTTGATATTCTGGGATATAGGGCTGTGGGGAAGGGCCCTACATGCTTCCTGTGCAAGAAGATCTTTGGGCTAGCCTCAAAGTTCCTCCCAAATCCCTTTGCCTTCTTCTTCCGCTCCTTGGCATTTTACTTTACTTCCCAGCAACATCTCCCACTTACTTTCCTCCAGCTTCCATTCATTCCCCTCCTTCAGGAAATACTCTGCCCACATACTCTGCTGCCGCGCGGCTCCCTGGGAGTTGGGAATCCCGTTGCTCGGCGGTCACCCTTTGCGAGCGGGAAGCGGGCACTACATCTCCCAGCATCCCTTGGGGCCGGCCTTGCCCCCACCTCCCCCAGCTGGCTCGAAAGCTCTGCTTGTTGTTGCTGTTGTTGTTGCTGGAAGGTTAGCGAGTGGACCAGCTGGTTGCCCAGGAATGCCACTCCAGCACTGAAGGCTTTTTCGATACCATTTTTGCCCAGCATCAAGGCATTCCCTTCACCCCTGGGGGTGCCTTAAGAGCGCCCCTTGAAGATTTGCGCTCTACGCAAATGCGTAGCTTGCCTATTGCTTCAGCTGCCCCTGGGTATGTGGTTATCTAGTAGGATCTTCAGCCTAAGAAGATCATCTTAATAATCCATGTTACAATTTGCCCTGCAAAGACAATGCCAATGCCCCATCCTCTACTGAGCTGAATATTATGGAATTTAGTGGGAAGGTTGGATAAGTGGTAAAAAGTGAAGAACAAGCACCTATGATGATGTGCAGAGCGGAGGTGACAGGGTCGTTTGTTCCTACCGTAGCAAAACACACACAGTCTGTAGAACCTGGAGGTAGAAATGAAAGACAACATAAAAAGGACAGCTTGCACTTCTGTCTGCATTTCTGTTTTTCCACAAACGGGAAGAGCCAAATCTTAACTATGTCCCCGTCCTGCTTCTGCTTTCCTGCACTTCACTGTTAATTTTGGTCCACAGCCTTCAAAAGGAAAGTCCCTGTTCCTAGTCTCCTTACCTGCAGGTATGATCCCAATTCTCAGTCTTGGGGACAGTAGCTCTGCCTCTATGTCATCATCTGGAACTCCTGCTTTTCTTTGTGTCCGGTCAAGCAAGGCATGCATGATCTCATTGAAAGTACCATCGCCCCCGACACTCACCAACCTGTGGGATTCAAGAATGTAAAGTGGACTAAGCTTCCCTTGTGGCTCCTGGAAATCAAACAGATCAACCTCACAACCTCTGAGGATGCTTGCCATAGATGCAGGCGAAACGTCAGGAGAAATGCCTCTAGAACATGGCTCTATAGCCCGAAAAAACCCACAAGAACCTAATTCGGAGACTGTTTTCTCCACCAAGCGAGTAGAACTGTTAATAGGATACTGCATGATATAGAGCTACATCCAAGGAAATATCCCCTGGGATAAATCATAAGCACTTTATATGCTTTGTAGAATTAAGAGGCAAATGTGTTTTTGATCTGACCCTTAAGATCCTATATTATTGCATAGCTTCAAGTTATTTCTGACTTCTGGTGGTTCTAAAGTTAACCAGCCACAGAGTTTTCTCAGCAAGAAAAAGTGAATTTTTCTTGAATTTTTCAAGATCACCAAATCGGTTTCCATGGCTGAATGGGGACTCAAACCCTGGTCTCCAGAACTAAGAGTTCAAAATTCATGCCACTACACCATGCTGGATCTCTTTTTTCAGTATGCAGAATATTTATTGTAGGGAAAAAAGTTCAGAATGCATTTTTTCCACACTTTTTTCCACACTTCTGTCATATCTTTTTTCTGTGAAGGTACCGAAGGCAGTTTTTGTTGGAAATACCAACCTCCCAAGTCTTTCACTATTTATTTATTAATGTATATATTTGCTAACCTGTATTCTATATGTATGTTGATTTGCCAGTTTGACTGACCTCTTTGGTGTGGGAGGAGCTATAGACATGTGATTTTACTGAGTATGTTCAGACTCAGGACTCCATTTTTATTCAGACTGCTCACCACCTCATTGGAAGTGGATGTATGTGTTTGTTCTTCTATGAAAGCAGGTTGCTGTTTGGATTTTAATGGATACAGTATGACTTATGGACTTCAGTGAGTACAGCTATCTATACAAATAAAAATGTAATGTTCGTTTGTGCTATTCAGAGAACTCAAAAACCCCTGGACCAATTGACACCAAATTTGGACACAAGACACCTAACAACCCAATGTATGTCCTTCACTCAAAAAAATTGATTTTGTCATTTGGGAGTTGTAGTTGCTGAGATTTACAGTTCACCTACAATCAAAGAGCATTCTGAACTCCACCAACAATGGAATTGGACCAACAGAAAATACTGGAAGGGTTTGGTGGGTTGTGTTCTTTTGTTTTGGAGTTGTAGTTCACCTACATCCAGAGATCACTGTGGACTCGATGGATCTGGACCAAACTCTACACGAAGACTCAATATGCCCAAATGTGAACACTGGTGGAGTTTGGGGAAAATAGAATTTTGACATTTGGGAGTTGTAGTTGCTGGGATTTATAGTTCACCTACAACCACAGAGCATTCTGAAGCCCACCAACAACAGAATTGGGCCAAATCTCCCACACAGAACCCCATGTGGGCCACAGCAACGCATGGCAGGGGACAGCTAGTACTTATTAAAAATGATATCCTTTATTTTATTTATCGTATCAGAAGTGTACCGAGGGTACAGTACTGGCCAACTTACCTGTCCGAACGCATCTCCTCCTATTAACCAGCTAGGGTGTTAAGATTGTCTGGGGAGGCCCTGCTCTCAGTCCCACCTGCGTCACAAGTACGTTTGGCGGGAACGAGAGAGAGGGCCTTCTCAGTGGTGGCCCCTTGGCTGTGGAACATCCTTCCTACAGATATTAGATCGGCCCCCTCCCTGTTGACATTTTGGAGGAAAGTGAAGACCTGGTTGTTCGAGCAGGCAGTGTAATGAAAATAGGAATATGGAACCATTGGATAATGAGACCGGATCTTGATTTTAACTATGAGACACTAATGAGATGTTTTATGGATTTATATTGACTGTTTATTATGATACTGTTTCAATTGTTTTTAACTATTTTATGATGTTTTTGAGCATTGGATTTTGCTATTGTTAACTGCTCTGAGTCGCCTGAGGGCTGAGATGAGTGGTATACAAATATAGTAAATCAATCAATAAATAAATGTATTTTTTTTAAAAAAATGTGTTAAAAAACTTAGCATAATACTAAATGTCCTTTGACCAGTAGCTGGTCACTTGGAGTGCCTCTGGTGTTGCTGTAAGAAGCTCTCCTGGATTCGGTCCGCAAGCCTTGAGTTTGATACACGTGCCTTAAAGGCACCAGATCCTGTCTGAGTTTGGGAGTTAAGCAGGGTCAGCCCTGGTTAGTATTTGAATGGGAGATTGACAACAAATATCAGGGACTGTAGGGTATATTTCAGAGGAAGGAACTGCCGAAACCACTTCTTGCCTTAAAAAAGCCATATGAAATTCATAAGGTCAACAGCCAACAAATTACTTTTTTTTTTGTCGTGTCAGGAGCGTCCTGTTGTGAGATAATTGGCCGTCTGCAAGGACGTTCCCCAGGGGATGCCCAAATGATTTTTGATGTTTTATCATCCTTGTGGGAGGCTTATCTCATGTCCCCGTATGAGAAGCTGAAGCTGATAGAGGGAGCTCATCCGCCTCTCCCGGGATTCGAACCTGCGACCTGTCGGTTTTCAGTCCTGCCGGCACAGGGGTTTAACCCACTGCACCACTTGAAGGCACACAAAGGGACATAGACAGGGTGGATGAGGAATGTGAAGCCTAAAAGATGCCACAGGGGAAGCCCACAGAAGGAAATCCTTACCCATCAAAGTCACTGAGATCTTGCTCCAGGATGTAGTCACGAGCCTCTTTAGCACGGCAGGTCTCTGAGAAGATGGGGAGAAGAAGAAAAGAGAAACATGTTCATTGTAGGATTATAGGGGGCTGTTATGTTGCAAGAAAATTGAGGTGAAGATGGGACTGGTGCAGAAGACAAATGGGACTCACCCACAACTTGAACATAAACCCCAGCCAGAGTGAAAAGTGGGGCCACCTGAGTTTGATAGATCTCCACTGCCCGCTTACGGCCTCCAACTGGGTTGATGAAGACAAGAAGACTCCTGGGACGTGTAATTCCTGAAGCAGAGGGAGAGAAAACACAGAATATCACTAAGGTCCATGAGCTCACTGTCGTAGTGAATCACCTGTCTCTGTGAGGGTCATTCAGGATATGCAATAGTGTGGCTCTGTCCACACGGCTGTAAAAAATCCACATTGAACTGGATTATATGGCAGTATGGCCTCAGAAAATCCATTTTAGAGCAGATATTGTGAATTATCTGCCTCCCCCAGCAGTCACCAGCCAAACCCTCTCCAATGCCAGAAATACAGCTCAATGGTGTAAACTTAGAAAATGTTGACCATTTCCGCTACCTTGGCAGCCACCTCTCCACCAAAGTCAACACTGACACCGAAATTCAACACCGCCTGAGCTCTGCGAGTGCAGCATTTTTCCGAATGAAGCAGAGAGTGTTTGAGGACCGGGACATCCGTAGGGATACCAAGGTGCTTGTTTATAAAGCTATTGTCCTCCCAAACCTGATATATGCCTGCAAGACGTGGACAGTCTACAGACGTCACATGCAACCCCTGTCAGCACTGCCTCCGAAAAATCCTGCAAATCTCTCAGGAAGACAAGCGGACAAATGTCAGCATGCTGGAAGAAGCAAAGACCACCAGCACTGAAGCGATGGTCCTCTGCCATCAACTCCACTGGACCGGCCACGTTATCCGGATGCCCGACCACCGTCTCCCAAAGCAGTTGCTCTACTCCAAACTCAAGAATGGAAAACGGAATGTTGGTGGGCAGGAAAAGATGGGCTCAAAGCTAACCTTAAAAACTTTGGCATAGACACTGAGAACTGGGAAGCCCTGGCCCTTGAGCACTCCAGTTGGAGGTCAGCTGTGACCAGCAGTGCTGCAGAATTTGAAGAGGCATGAATGGAGGGTGAAAGAGATAAAAGTGCCAAGAGGAAGGCGTGTCAAGCCAACCCCGACTGGATTCGCCTTCCACCTGGAAACCAATGCCCTCACTGTGGGAGAAGACGCAGATCAAGAATAGGGCTCCACAGTCACCCATGGACCCACTGCCAGGATATTACACTTGGAGGACCATCATCCTTGGCCTATGAGGGATCGCCTAAGTAAGTAAGTAAGTAAGTAAGTAAGTAAATAAGTAAGTAGTCAGGCGAGACACCAACCGTGGTAGTGAATCCAGATCTGGAGAGAATTGACCCAGCGCACGGCAAGCTGAGACTGAGGTGGGGCAGTAAACTGCATTGACGCCAGGCTCCAACGCTCTTGCTTCTCCCGCTGGACAAAGAATACTGTGAGAACAAGGAGGAAAGGGTTGACAGAAGAACTGGAGAGGAATCAAGCAACACAAAACAATTCTAAAAGCTTACATGAAGGAACTGCCCAGTTTAAAAAACAAAAACAAAAAACAAATGCTCTGAAACAGTGCACATGTTGAGTTTGCATTCAAAATCTTACCATTTGCAAATATCTATACTAACACTATTGCATTTTCTTTGTTGCATCTGAGGAAAGTAGGATTAGGACTCTTTCTTCTTAATTATCTTCCTTCAGCCAATAGATACAGGGGATAAGAATTGGGGTGTTGTGTGATTTCTGGATTGTATGGTCGTGTTCTAGCAACAGTTTCACCTGTGTCTGTTGCTGTCATCTTCAGAAGACCTGATGATGGTAAAGCAAGTGAAGTATATATACTCTAAGATCTTCCGGGGAGGCCCTCCTTTTGCTCCCACCACCGTCACAAATTTGGTTGGTGGGGACAAGAGAGAGGGCCTTCTCAGTGGTGGCCCCCAGCCTCTGGAACGCCCTCCCCAGGGAAATTAGACAAGCCCCATCCCTCCCCTCCTTTTGTGAGAGC
Organism: Anolis sagrei; assembly: GCF_037176765.1. Lineage (NCBI taxonomy): Eukaryota > Metazoa > Chordata > Lepidosauria > Squamata > Anolidae > Anolis > Anolis sagrei. The sequence continues at coordinate 174,609,399 of NC_090022.1, forward strand.
TTGAAGAACTAGTGGTTTCAACAAGCCTTTGAGAATGACTAGTTCTAGCTCAGCCCTAGACATTGTTGAATATGGCCATAGACCTATTATTGTTGTTGCCTGCTATAGCACTGCACTTAATTCCCGGGGCCCCTAGAATTTTTGAGCTTGCACTAATCTCGGCCCGGCCTTTTAAACTGCCTTGAACAGGCAGGGTTACTTTTAATATATATGTGTTATGGCGACAATTTTTATGCTTATATTCTTTTGTTAGTCTTATGGTAATGTTGTTTACTCTGTATGTATTGATGCTGTTACTTGAAAACCACTCTGAGTCCTCCCGGGGAGATAGAGAGGTATATTAATAATAATAATAATAATTATTATTATTATTATTATTATTTATATACCTCTCTATCTTCTTCTTCTTCTTCTTCTTCTTCTTCTTCTTCTTCTTCTTCTTCTTATTTATATACCTCTCTTCTTGTTGTTGTTGTTATTATTATTATTATTGTATTGTCGAAGGCTTTCATGGCTGGAATCACTAGGTTCTTGTGGGTTTTTTTGGGCTATAGAGCCATGTTCTAGAGGCATTTCTCCTGACGTTTCGCCTGCATCTATGGCAAGCATCCTCAGAGGTGTGAGGTCTGTTGGAAGTAGGAAAAATGGGTTTATATATCTGTGGAATGGCTGGGGTGGGGCAAGGAGCTCTTCCCTGCTGCAGTTAGGTGTGAATGTTAGCTGATCACCTTCATTAGCATTTGAAGGCCTGCCTATGCCTGGGAAATCTGTTGCTGGGAGGTGTTAATCTGTGCCTGGTTTTTTCCTCTCTGTTGTTTAGCTGTTATAATTTTAGAGTTTTTTAATACTGGTAGCCAGATTTTGTTCATTTTCATGGTCTCTTCCTTTCTGTTGAAATTGTCCACATGCTTGTGGATTTCAATGGCTTCTCTGTGTAGTCTGACATGGTGGTTGTTGGTGTGGTCCAGCATTTCTGTGTTCTCAAATAATATGCTGTGTCCAGGCTGGTTCATCAGGTGCTCTGCTATGGCTGACTTCTGTGGTTGAAGTAGTCTGCAGTGCCTTTCATGTTCCTTGATGCGTGTCTGGGCGCTGCGTTTGGTGGTCCCTATGTAGACTTGTCCATAGCTGCATGGTATACGGTAGACTCCTGCAGAAGCGAGAGGATCCCTCCTGTCCTTTGCTGAACGTAGCATTTGTTGGATTTTCTTGGTGGGTTTGTAGATAGTTTGTATGTTGTGTTTCCTCATCAGCTTCCCTATGCCCTATGATGTATGGCAGGAACACTTTTCCTCTGGGTGGATCTTCATCTTGACTCTCGTGGCTTGTTCTTGGTCTTGCAGCTCTTCTGATGTCTGAGGTGGAGTATCCATTGGCCTGGAGAGCCCAATTGAGGTGGTTCAGTTCATCTTGGAGGAAGTGGGGTTCGCAGATTCTTTTTGCACGGTCTGCCAAGGCTTTAATGGTGCTTCTTTTTTGACTTGGGTGATGGTTGGATACTCCAACTCCAACCATGAGCTTCTGCTGTCAGACCGAGCTTCTGCCAACCTAGCAGGTCGAAAATGCGCAATTATGAGTAGATCAATAGGTACTGCTCCGGTGGGAAGGTAACAGCGCTCCATGCAGTCATGCTGGTCCCATGACCTTGGAGATGTCTACGGATAACGCTGGCTCTTCGGCTTAGAAATGGAGATGAGCACCACACCCCAGAGTTGGACACGACTGGACTTAATGTCAGGGGAAAACCTTTACCTTTACTTAACCAAGATAGCATAGTCAATTAGTGAGGGTATCTGCAAAGAAGTAGCCTGGCCTTTGTTCCCTTTGAATTGCTTGATGCCTCTGCCAGGGTAGTGTTCACTAGCCCTTGGTTTCTTACTGCCTGGGGATCTCCTATGTCTGGGTGGTGCTCATTAGTGAGGGATACAAACTGCTTGAAGCAATGAATTTAATATCTACCCTTTCGTATTCTATAGAAACACATTTATGCCCTTTCCTTTTTGCTCTGGTCCTTTGTGAAGACTACAACCTGAAGCCAAGGGTTAGCACCAGGTTTGCTTAATTTATAATGATTTATAAGGCTTTTAGCTTAATGACTCTTGACTAGAAACAGCCTTTAACACATTACCAATTCTTGGCAGGTCCAATCTTATTTTACTGCCAAGGACTAAGATTGTGAGGCTGCTATTGGAAGTGTATTCCATTCTTGGCAATTCTGCTTCAGATTTAACTTTACTGTTTGACTTTCAAGCCACATTTATGTTCCTTAGTATAGTAACGGACCATGCAGACTCCCACAAAACCACCTGCTTTGACATATCCTGCTTACCAGTAAAACAATTATCATCTTTTTCTTGGACGGTGGCTTCCTGTCCGTTGCTGGCTGCTCCAAGTCTCACAGTAACCATCTCCTGGATGGGAATCGAGAATCCCTGGACTGGGAGATAGGAAGAGGAGGAGGAGGAGGAGGAAGAAGAGGAAAAATAAATATCTTTACAGAGGGCGTAACATCCGTCTTAACTCCTTTTTAAAGAAAAGCTACATTTTGAAAAATGTACATTTTTAAGGAAAAGCTACAAGAAGACCTACAAGCCTCTCTAAACACCTTCACAGAAGCATATAAGAAGCTTGGCCTGTCATCGAACATCAAGAAAACTGGAGTGCTCTTCCAGCAGTCACCAGGCAATCCCTCTCCAATGCCAGTGATACAGCTTAATGGTGTAACATTAGAAAAAGGTTGACAATTTCCACTACCTTGGCAGCCACCTCTCCACAAAAGTCAACATCAACACTGAAATTCAACACTGCCTGAGCTCTGCGAGTGCAGCATTTTTCCGAATGAAGCACAGAGTGTTTGAGGACCGGGACATCCGTAGGGATACCAAGGTGCTTGTTAATAAAGCTATTGTCCTCCCGACCCTGCTATACGCCTGCGAAACATGGACTGTCTACAGACGTCACATGCAACTCCTGGAACAATTCCATCAGCGCTGCCTCCGGAAAATTCTGCAAATCTCTTGGGAAGACAAGCGGACAAACGTCAACATGCTGGAAGAAGCAAAGACCACCAGCACTGAAGCGATGGTCCTCCGCCATCAACTCCGCTGAACCGTCTCCCAAAGCAGTTGCACTACTCTGAACTCAAGAACAGAAAACCGAATGTTGGTGGGTAGGAAAAGAGATTTAAAGATGGGCTGAAAGCCAACCTTAAAAACTCTGGCATAGACACTGAGAACTGGGAAGCCCTGGCCCTTGAGTGCTCCAACTGGAGGCCAGCTGTGACCAGCAGTGCTGCAGAATTTGAAGAGGCACGAATGGCCGGTGAAAGAGAGAAACATGCCAAGAGGAAAGCGCATCAAGCCAACCCCAACCAAGACCACCTTCCACCTGCGGGAAAAGATGCAGATCAAGAATAGGCCTCCACAGTCACCTACAGACCCACTATAACACTGATCCTGGAAGACTATCCTACTCGGCCAACGAGGGATCGTCTAAGTAAGTAAGTGTGTTTGCTGAACAAGTTTATTTTTCCTCAAATTATATAAATCTGTCATCATGGTGTTACCTTGAGAAGGCCTCAACCAGAAGAACCAGCTGAATCATCTGTGACCTCTTTGCTTTAGGGAAAGCCGGTGTGACAGGGAACTATGCAGAACCGGTCACGTATGTATGAATTGTTAGGGGACACATCCTCTTTCTAAGCTCCAGGTTCCTCCTCACACTCCTATCTACAAAGTAAAAGGTCCAAAATCATTCTTTCCATGCACTCTCTGTACTTTTACGCATCAGAGCATCTAAGGCAGCACAGCCTCGGGGGAAATACAACGTGCAAAAGCAATATGCTTTTAGGTTAGTTCAGTTGTAATGCTTGCCAGGCAAACATTTTTACCATAGCAGTAGAGCAGGGCTCAGTATTGTCCCCCATCTTGTTTAACATCTACTCAGGGGTCCTCAAAATAAGGCCCGGGGGCTGGATACGGCCCTCCAAGGTCATTTACCTGGCCCTTGCTCAGGATCAACTTAAGTCTGAAAGCACACAACAACAACAATGCTATCTCATCAGCCAAAAGCAGGTCCACACTTCCCATTGAAATATTAATCTATCTATATAAAAATGCTCTGTGCATAATGAGTATCTTAAAAACAAAAGAACCAATGAACAAAATCACACCAAATTTGGCAACAAAACGTCTCACAACACAAGGAGTGACCTTCACTCAAAAAATTATGATTTTGTCATTTGGGAGGTGTAGTTGCTGGGATTTATAGTTCACCTACAATCAAAGAGCATTCTGAACTCCATCAACGATGGAATTGAACCAAACTTGGCACACAGAACTCCCATGACCAACAGAAAAAATTGGAAGGGTTTGGCGGGCATTGACCTTGAGTTTGGGAGTTGTAGTTCATCCAGAGAGCACAATGATGGATCTGGACCAAACTTGGCACAAGCACTCAATACGCCCAAATATGAACACAGATGGAGTTTGGGGAAAATAGACCTTGACATTTGGGAGTTGTAGTCACTGGGATTCACAGTTCACCTACAATCAAAGAGCATTCTGAACCCTACGAATGACAGAATTGGGGAAAACTTCCCACACAGAACCCCCATGACCAACAGACAATACTTAAGGCCATCCAATCCAACTCCCTTCATCAGGGCAAGAAAACGTAATCAAAGTCCTCCTGACAAAGAGCCATCCAGCCACAGATATAGATAGATAGATAGATAGATAGATAGATAGATAGACAGACAGACAGATAGATATGATTCACACACAGATATAGTATCATAGATTTGAAAGGGACTCTTAAAAATGGACAATGATATGTTGCATGTTCCAGGGTGTGCAAACCAGACACTCTCCACATCAACACTGTCAAAGAAACAGCAAGAAATACTGTTTGCCCACAAGCAGAAAGAAATTACATATATTAGAAATCAACACTTTCTCATTACTTTATTTTCCAGATTACCAGACTGGGCCACAGCAACGCGTGGCAGGGGATGGCTAGTAAGTTTATATTTGTTAACATTGTTCTTCATTTTAATTATTGAATTGTTTTTAAGGGGTTTTTGCACTACAAATAAGATATATCCAGTGAGCATAGGAATTCATTCATGTTTTTTTCAAATTATAATCTGGCCCTCCAACAGTTTGATGGATTGTGACCTGGGGTGAGATTATCTGGAGTTTTGGAGTTTGATGCCACCTGTATACAGATGATGGATGTCCAACTCTATTACTTCTTTCCACCAGATGCTAAGGAGGCTGCCCAGGTTGTGAACTGCTGTGACAGTCTGGATGAGGGCGAACAAACTCAAGTTGAATCCTGACAAGACAGAGGTTCTCCTGGTCAGGCGCAAGGCCGAACAGGGTATAGGGTTACAGCCTGTGCTGAATGGGGTCACACACTCCCTTTGAAGGCACAGGTTCACAGCTTGGGAGTCCTCTAGGATTCATCGCTGAGCCTGGATCTTCAGGTTGCAGTGGTGGTCAGGGGGTCTTTTGAACAATTAAAACTTGTGCGCTAGTTGCGCTCATATCTTGGGAAGTCAGACTTGGTTACAGTGGTCCATCCTCTCATTACATCCAGGATAGACTACTGCAATGCACTCTACGTGGGGTTGCCTTTGAAGACGGTTTGGAAGCTTCAAATAATCCAACGAGGGGCAGCCAGGTTAATAACTGGGGTGGCATACAGGGAGCATACAACTACCATGTTATGTCAGCTCCACTGGCTGCCTGTTTGCTACTGGTCACAATTCAAAGTGCTGGCCACAATGGTCCACGCTCTTGTTACATCCAGGATAGACTACTGTAATGCACTCTCCGTGGGGTTGCCTTTGAAGACAGTTCAGAAGCTTCAAATAGTCCAACGAGAGGCAGCAAGGTTAGTAACTGCGACGGCATACAGGGAGCACACAACTACCATGTTATGTCAGCTCCACTGGCTGCCTGTTTGCTACCGGACACAATTCAAAGTGCTGGCCACAATGATCCACGCCCTTGTTACATCCAGGATAGACTACTGCAACGCGCTCTACATGGGGTTGCCTTTGAAGACGGTTCGGAAGCTTCAAATTCAACAACAACAACAACAATAATAATAACACTTTATTTGTACCCCGCTACCATCTCCCCAAGGGACTTGGTGCGGCTTACATGAGGCCAAGCCCACAATACATCAATAAACAGAACATCAATAAAATAAAACATCAATAAACAATCAATGCAATATAAATCATAATCACATGAACAAAATAGACAAAAGCAAAAACAAGAGGCAGCCAGGTTAGTAACTGGGACGGCATACAGGGAGCACACAAATCCCATGTTACGCCAGCTCCACTGGCTGCCTGTTTGCTACTGGGCACAATTCAAAGTGCTGGTTTTGGCCTATAAAGCCCTAAATGGTCCCGGCCCAGTTTACCTAACTGAACGCATCTCCCTTTATGAACCATTGTGGAAACTAAGATCTTCTGGGGAGGCCCTGCTCTCGGTCCCGCCAGCATCACAGACACGTTTGGCAGGGACGAGAGACAGGGCCTTCTCAGTGATTGCCCCCTAGTTATGGAACTCCCTTCCTGGCAATATTAGATCAGTCCCCTCCCTCAAGTGGTAATGGTGCCATCTCAAGAGTAAGGTGGGATAGAAATAAATGAAACAAGTAAAATATGTTGAATCTTTCCAGGAGGACTCTGTGAACTAGATCATTCTCAGTACAACAGTTTCACACTATGAAAGGATCATGATGGGACTGAGGTATTCGCTGTTCTTGTGTTTCTTCAAGTAGGTAATGATTAATGATGGGTTCTTGTAGAAAGATTTGTTCAGAGAGGATTTGTTTTTGCCTTCCTTTGAGGAAGTATGACTCACCCAAGGTCACCCAGTGGGTTTCCATGGCCAAGCAGGAATTCAGGTCCTGTTCTCCAGAGTCATAGTCCAATGCTCAAACCATATAAATAAAAATGTAATGTTCGTTTGTGGGAATAACTTAACTCTAAAACCACTGGACGGAATGACACCAAATTTGGACAGCATAAACCTAACAACCCAATGTATGTCCTTCAAACAATTTTTTAAATTTTGTCATTTGGGAATTGTAGTTGCTGGGATTTATAGTTCACCTACAATCAAAGAACATTCTGAACTCCACCAATGATGGAATTGAACCAAACGTGGCATATAGGAGTCCCATGACGAACAGAAAGCACTAGAAGGGTTTGGTGGGCATTGACCTTGAGTTTGGGAGTTGTAGTTCACCTACATCCAGAGAGCACTGTGGACTCAAACAATGATGGATCTGGACCAAACTTGGCACAAATATTCTATACGCCCAAATATGAACACAGATGTAGTTTGGGGAAAATAGACATTCACATTTTGGGAGTTGACGTTACTGGGATTTATAGTTCACTTTCAATCAAAGAGCATTCTGAACCCCACCAATGACAGAACAGGATAATACTTCCCACACAGAACCCCCATGACCAACGGAAAATACTTAAGGCCACCCAGTCCAATTTCCTTCACCAGAACAAGAAAACGTAATCAAAGCCCTCCTGACAAAGAGACATCCAGCCATAGATATAGATAGATCGATATGACTCACGCACACGGAGATATAGTATCATAGATTTGAAAGGGACCCCTAAAGAAGGACAATTAAATGTCGCATGTTCCAGAGTAGGCAAACCAGACAATCTCCACATCAATACTGACAAAGAAACAGCAAGATGTGCTGTTTACCCACAAGCAGAAAGACATTGCATATATTAGAAACCAACACTTTCTCATTACTTTATTTTCCAGATCACCTGACTGAGCCAAGCAATGCGTGGCAGGGGACGGCTAGGAGTATATAAATATCAAGAACTGAAAAGCTCTGGCCCTTGGGCATTGTAGCTGGAGGTCAGTTGTTACCAATGGTGCTATGGATTTTGAAGAGGTACAAATAGAGAGTGAAAGGTAAAAACGTGTTGAGAGGAAGGCCTATCAAGCAAAACGTTGTCGTGACAGTCCTCCATTTGGAAACTTATGTCCTTATTGTGAAAAACCATATGGATCCAGAATAGGTCTTCACGGTCACTTATGAGCCCACCACAAAGACTTGGCCACAAGGGATCATCTATGATAATGACAACACGTTGGCTCAAGAGTGAAGAAGAATATTATCATACATCAACGTCAATCTCCATCTGCAGGACGACGATAGCTCCAACCCTACCTCACTCATCTCTTTCACAAAACAAGAATACTTCTCATTACACACACCCTCCATTGCAGAAATCATTTGAAGGAAAGATCAAAGGATGCCCAAAATCTGAATTTGTTGCTGAGAAGCCGGAAGAGCAGCTACGGGGAGTAGAACTGGCTACTACAACTTCCAGGCCTTGTTGGGTCAGTTGAACTATTTGTGTGAGTTAGGGAAGAGGACTGACCTGTTCCACCCGGATGTGAAGAAATACTAGAGCCAGCAGGTTTGTATAACCCTTGGGCAGCCCAGGGAGGCAGTGATCGAGACCACCAGAAAATACTACAATTAACCCCATGGCTTTTCACTATGCTAAAACACCGTGACTGAAGAGGTCAGATTTCAGAGCAGTCCTGAGGTTGTTGTAAACAACATACTATGGAAATATATTGCTGGAGCCTGTCTTTTGGAAATTATTTTGGATTCATGGCAATCTTATTACATTGACAAGATATGGTCAGAGGGGGTTATGAGACTGAGAGTGTGGGATTTGTCAAAGGGCACCCAGTAGATTCCCATGGTTGACTGTGGAGTCAAACCCTGGTCTCCATAGTTATAGTCCAATGCACAAACCACTACACACAGCATGAGACAGGGATGTCCTCTCTCACCCCTATTATTTATATTCACAATAGAAATCTTAACAAGGCAATTATGTCAAGATGAAAATCTAATGGAAATAAAAGTGAAAAGCCAAAAATACAAAATAATTTGCGGATGACGTTGTCCTAATGTCAGAAGACTTGCTGAAAGAATTTCCCAAAATTATACACTATGTTCACCTATTTGGACTAGTTGCTGGAATCAATTTAGGTAAAACAAAATTATTAGTAGTAAATCTAAATAACAAATAAAAAGAACTAAGGCAGAAAACAGGAAATGAAACAACTCCCAAGCAAAATATTTAGAAATCAACGTAACAATGAATAATAAGGATGTATTGCAAATAAAACAAAAAACAAAACAAAACAAACAACAAAAAAGGAGCCCCTGGTGGCTCAGTAGGCTAAACCACTGAGCTGCTGAGCTTGTTGACCAAAAGATTTCAGGTTCGAATCCGGGGAGCAGCGTGAGCTTCTGCTGTCAGCCCCAGCTCCTGCCAACCTAGCAGTTCGAAAACATGCAAATGTGAGTAGAGCAATAGGTACCACTTCAGTGGGACGGTAACAGCGCTCCATGCTGTCATGCCGGCCACATGACTTTGGAGGTGTCTACGGACTACGCCGGCTCTTCGGCTTAGAAATGGAGATGAACACCACATCCCAGAGCCGAACATGACTGGACTTAATGTCAGGGGACAACCTTTACCTAACCTATTGCAAACTACAAAAATCTTTTAACTACAAGAAAATCTGGAATAAAATGAAAAAATACTTGAAAAATTGATGAATTTGGAGATCTCTCTTTTAGGATACACAGCTACAATAAAAATGAACATCTTGCCTTAATTATGCTTCTTGTTCTAAAATATCCCAACTGATATTAAGGAAAAATAATATTAGAACTGCAATGCTGAACTGGAAAAAACTGGAGTGGAAAAAAACCTAGAAAAAAGAAGAAAAGTTTACAAGATACTAAACAACGAGGACTTGCTCTCTCAAATTTAAAACTATACTAAGAAGCAGCTATATTGAATTTGTTAAAAGAATGGATCCATCTTGATAATCAGAGCAGATTTAAAATTTAGCTTGGATGTATTCCTAAATTATAGAAAAATGGCTGAAGACCAAACTTTAATAAACACCCAATTAGGAAAATTCTGATGGGAATTTGTTCCAAGCACAAAAGAAAATTTTATACAAAAATACCACAACAGACTTCAATTCAGGAAGCCTTTAAGCAACATGGAAATCCCAAGGATAACAGAAGATTGTTAACCTATGCGGATTTACACAAGAAGACACAAGGAAATCTCCAACTAAAAACAAGGACGGAACTGAACCAACCTGAACTGCTTTGAATGTAAACAAATATAGCATCAACATCAAAAGGATTTGAGGAAGAAAAGGCTGATTTTGACAAAATATTACAATGAACTACTATCCAAAATCTACACCCTGCTGTCAAAACTACGCACAGAAGATAAATAATGTCGGAAATGTAAACAATCAGTGGGATCATTTTTTCATATGTCCAGCAAGAAAACAAAAAAAAAATGGATTGAGATCCATAAAACTACAGAAAAAGTACTAAAACTAAAAATACCCATGCCTCTAGAGGCATTCTTACCAGGCATAATAAATATATCACTGCTGAAGCCATACAAGTCTTTTCATTCTGCTGACAACTGCAGAAAGAATTGTATATGTGCAGATGTGGAAATTAGAAGAAACACCAAAAATAGAAGAATGGATAGTAGCTGGAATAGCGGAAACGGACTCTTTGACAAGACATCTTCAATTTCCTAGAAGAAAAGAAAATTCCAACAAGGGGTTTTATCTTTAAAATGTTACTCTGTTACCTTATGTTTTATACAATGAACTAAATAATATGGAAACAACAAAAATTCTTATGTATATGAAAGAAGGATATGTAAAGGCTGGGGTGGTGGTAACTGTGACCTAACTAGATTTACACTAACTGTGGATGTAGAGTATCTGGACTTCAGTAAGGCGTTCAACAAGGTCCCCCATGACCTTCTGGCAAACAGAATAGTCCAATGTGGACTAGGCAAAACTATGGTTAGGTGGATCTGTAATTGGTTAAGTGGACGAACTCAGTGGGTGATTCTCCCCAATGCTTCCTCTTCATCCTGGAAAAAAGTGACGAGCAGAGTGCCACAAGCAGGGTCCTGTCCTGGGCCCGGTCCTGGTCAACATCTTTATTAATAACCTAGACGAAGGGTTAGAAGGCATGATCATCAAGTTTGAAGACGACACCAAATTGGGAGGGATAGCCAATACTCCAGAGGACAGGAGCAGAATTCAAAATGATCTTAACAGATTAGAGAGATGGGCCAAAATTAACAAAATGAAGTTCAACAGTGACAAATGCAAGATACTCCACTTAGGCAGAAAAAAATGAAATGCAAAGATACAGAATGGGGACGTGTGGCTCGAGAGCAGTACCTGTGACAAAGATCTTGGAGTCCTTGTGGACAAGTTAAACATGAGCCAACAATGTGATGCGGCAGCAAAAAAAGCCAATGGGATTTTGGCCTGCATCAATAGGAATCTAGTGTCTAGATCCAGGGAAGTCATGCTACCCATCTATTCTGCCTTGGTTATCCCACGCTTGGAATATTGTGTCCAATTCTGGACACCACAATTCAAGAGAGATATTGACAAGCTGGAAAGTGTCCAGAGGAGAGTGACTAAAATGATCAAGGGTCTGGAGAACAAGCCCTATGAGGAACGGCTTAAAGAGCTGAGCATGTTTAGCCTGAAGAAGAGAAGGCTGAGAGGAGATATGATAGCCATGTATAAATATGTGAGAGGAAGTCATAGGGAGGAGGGAGCAAGCTTGTTTTCTGCTTCCTTGGAGACTAGGATGCGGAACAATGGCTTCAAACTACAAGAAAGGAGGTTCCATCTGAATATGAGGAAGAACTTCCTGACTGTGAGAGCTGTTCAGCAGTGGAACTCTCTACCCCAGAGTGGCAGGCTCCTTCTTTGGAAGCTTTTAAACAGAAGCTGGATGGCCATCTGTCAGGAGTGCTTTGAATGCAATTTTCCTGTTTCTTGGCAGGGGGCTGGACTGGATGGCCCATGAGGTCTCTTCCAACTCTATGATGCTATGATTCTAACTAGATCTATATGTGAAGTCTCTCTGGGAAAAAAAAAAACCTGATTTCTGATAAGCCCAAAGCATCTGATCTAGCAAATGTTCACTTTCATAATGCAATCAAAGTACATGCACTGAAAACAGTCAATTTCCTAGTGGTCATTCTAATTTGTGTATTCATTCTTTCTATGGCTATTCAGTTTACTTATTAACCCTGTTGAGGAAGCTATTTTGGTGCCACGCATGGAGGTCATTAACTTTGTTTACCACTTAACAGAAAACGCATGTCAAATATTAACCAAGACTGCATCTAGCACACCCTCCAACTTTACAGGAGGAAAAACAGGTCATGTATGTCCAAGCAACATCTGAGTGAGGGAAAGATGGCAATTGGGATTAATGAGGAAGAGCATATAAGCAAGGAAAAGGCTTTTGCTCAACATACTGGGAAGGGTGGAAATCTACACCCACCTCTCCACTCATATTAACAGCTAAGTTAATGACACTCAACCACTTTGGTACTTTGAACACAATTTGCAGCAACCGAAGTAAGCCAACGAAGAACATGAGATGAGAAGAGAGAAACTGGGATGTGTTAAAAGCTGCTCAAAGGCATGGCAGAGGATTATCCCATCCAAGTGGGGACAGTCGGAGAGTACAATCTAGAACAGGATTGGGAACTATGGATATACAGCTCTTAATGTTTCCAATGATTCTCCCTGGCACCAGAAGTTACCACTTTTGCTGTATGCCATAGTAATTAAACTGAGACCTCCATATATTCATGTTTTACATGCTAAGATTCAATCACCATGGCTTGAAGATATTAAAATTAAAAAATCCAAAAGGCAAATCTTGCTTTTGCCATTTTATATAAGGTATACCATTTTACTATGGCATCGTAGTGAACAGACAAGCATTCCGAGCTCTGAGGATCACCTGGGAAGGAATCCCACTAGCATTGCAGCATACCCAAATACCTGGACTGTGTTCTGACCTACAAGAAGCACTGCCTAAACATCAAGCAAAAAGTGGGTGCTAAAAACAATATCATACGAAAGCTGACTGGCACAATCTGTGGATCACAACCAGACACAGTGAAGACATCTGCCCTTGCGCTGTGTCTGGTTGTGATCCATAGACTGTGCCAGTCAGCTTTCTGCTGAGTATGCATGCCCGGTGTGGAACACATCTCACCACGCTAAAACAGTGGATGTGGCTCTTAATAAGACATGCCGCATTATCACGGGGTGTCTGCGCCCTACACCACTGGAGAAATTACACTGTCTAGCTGGTATCGCACTACCTGACATCCGCTGGGAAGTAGCAGCCAATAATGAAAGGACCAAGGCAGTGACATCTCCAGCTCACCCCTGTTTAGATATCAGCCAGCACGTCAACGACTTAAATCAATAAATAGTTTTCTAAGATCTACAGAGACACTCGCTGGAACACCTCAGCAAGCAAGAGTACCAAAAGTGGCAGGCTCAAACCCAGAACCTCAACCAATGGCTGATACCAAATGAGATGCTCCCCCTGGGCACACAGAAAACTGGGCGACTTGGAAGGCGCTGAACAGACTGCGCTCTGGCACCACAAGATGCAGACCCAACCTCAAGAAATGGGGCCACAAAGTGGAATCCACGACATGTGAGTGTGGAGAAGAGCAAACCACTGACCACCTGCTGCAATGCAACCTGAGCCCTGCCACATGCACAATGGAGGACCTTTTTGCGGCAACACCAGAGGCACTCCAAGTGGCCAGCTACTGGTCAAAGGACATTTAATCAACTACCAAGCTTGCAAATTCTGTGTTTTGCCTGTTTGCTTGTTTTTGTTAAAAATGTAATACAAATGTCTGGTTGCTGATGACACGATAAATAAAAAATATGGCATCATAAAGCATGGGACTTGATTTAGGTATTCATGGGTGATCCTAGAGCCAAATCATGGCAGATGCCAAGCATATCAATCAATCAATCTTTATTATAGTCCAAAGACCCAATCTGCTCAGCAGGGAAAGTACACAGCAGTTTCATAAGCTGATAAGACCACTTAAAAATGGGATGAGTGCAATGCTAAATGCATATGAACAAGGGTAAAAAAAGTATATTTCCAAGTATATCAAGAGTATATTTCCACACACGTTTCTCTTTCCCCCAGTTGTTTCCTCAATTTGGATTGGGCATCCAGACAATCCAGTCTAAATGTAAGACCGTTGCAGTACAATGTCTTCCATTTTTTGGCCGGGGGTGGAATACTTTCAGCATAGACAGACATGGCATTGGCAGTGAAGCTTTACCAAACTTCTGTTCCTCTGAACAGTCTTCACAGATTCAGCCAGTTTTATAACTCCAGGTAGCCTCTTCTGAAGACATTAAACTAATAATGGAGCGCACAGTGATGCAATGCGTTAAATCCTTGTGCTGGCAGTGCTGCTGAACAAAATATTGGGGGTGAGCTCCAGTCTGTTAGCTCCAGCTCCCCATGCAGAGACATGAGAGAAGCCTCCCACAAGGATGGTAAAAACATCAAAACCTCCAGGCGTCCCCTGGGCAATGTTCTTGCAGATGGCTAGTTCTCTCACACCAGAGGCGACTTGCAGTTTCTCAAGTTGCTCCTGACGTGAAAAATATATATAATAACACTGATTGCGTATTGAAAAATAACATTATTTCCTGTAGCTACAAGGATTATTTATGTCTTTTATTAGTGACTAGCCGTCCCCTGCCATGGATTGCTGTGGCCCAGTCTGTGCATATGCGTTTTGTGTGTGTAGATATGTGTATATGTGTGTATTTATGTGGTTATGAGCATGCATTGTAATGTTTTTCTGAGTGACTGTGGCCAAACCTTCCCTCCCTCTTTCTTTCCTTTCTTTCTCTCCTTCCTTTTCTCTTTTTCTTTTCCTTCTTCTTTCCCTTTTTCTTTCTTCCTTCTCTACCTGTTTCTTTCCTCCCTTCCTTTGCTCTTTGGTTCCATCCTTCCTTCTCTCTTTCCTTCCTTCCTTCCTTCCCTCTTTCTTTCTTTTGTTCCTTTTCTCCTTCCTTTCCTCTTTCTTTCCTTCCTTCTTTCACTTTTTTATTTCCCTCTTTCCTTCCCTCTTTCTATCTCTTCTTCTCTCCTTCCTTTCTTTCTTCCTTCCCCCTTTGTATTTATGTGGTTATGCGCATACATTGTAATGTTTGGGGGTTTTTTTTTGGCTTTTTAAGTCTCTTCCGCTGTGTTTTTCAATGTTTTTCTGAGTGACTGTGGCCAAACCTTCCCTCCCTCTTTCTTTCCTTTCTTTCTCTCCTTCCTTCCCTCTTTTTCTTTTCCTTCTTCTTTCCCTTTTTCTTTCTTCCTTCTCTACCTGTTTCTTCCCCCCCTTCCTTTGCTCTTTGGTTCCACCTTTCCTTCTCTCCTTCCTTCCTTTCTTCCCTCCCTCTTTCTTTCTTTTGTTCCTTTTCTCCTTTCCTCTCTCTTTCCTTCCTTCTTTCACTTTTTTATTTCCCTCTCTCATTCCCTCCTTCTTTCCCTCTTTCTATCCCATCTTCTCTCCTTCCTTTCTTCCTTCCCCCTTTCTATGTATATGTGTTTTGTGTGTATATATATGCATATATGTGTGTGTATATATTTGTGTATGTGTGTTTGTGTATATATGTGGTTTTGCACATGCATTATAATGGGGTTTTTTTTTTTGCTTTTTAAGTCTCTTCTGCTGTGTTTTTCAATGTTTTATGAGTGATGGACATTCGTTGGCCTGATTGGTGTATTGTGTCCAAATTTGGTGTCAATTCGTTCAGTGGTTTTTGAGTTCTGTTAATCCCACAAACTAACATTACATTTTTATTTATATAGATTTCAAAATGTTTGTTTGAAAAGACTCTCAGAATATTTGCTGCGTGAACTGTTTGTTATAATTCCAAAGTGGGCAACAGAGATTGGATTATGTCCTATTGCATTATGTTGTATTATAGATGACTTTTATGAGCTGCTAAACTTGATGACTGAAAGGTCACAGGTTCGAATCCGGGGAGCAGCGTGAGCTCCCGCTGCCACCCCCAGCTTCTGCCAACCTAGCAGTTCGAAAACATGCAAATGTGAGTAGATAGATACCGCTCTGGCGGGAAGGTAACAGTGCTCCAGGCAGTCATGCTGGCCTCATAACCTTGGAGGAGTCTAAGGACAATGCCAGCTCTTCGGCTTAGAAATGGAGATAAGCACCGACCCCCAGAGTTGAACACGACTGGACTTAATGTCAGGGGAAAATCTTTACCTTTACCTATCCAACTGCCCTGACCAAATGCAATTAAAAGACTACCGTATATCCTCCAGAAAAGCCAAGTTCATCAGGATTCTCTCCAAATTTGGAAGCAATATTCTCAGTGTCTCCACTTGCAATCTTAAGTACACATGGATTTGCTTCTCAGAAAATATATATACCTTCCTAATGAGTTCTTCCACTTCCGGTGGCATTATTCACATGGAGCAATTCAAAGTATTAGCAGGGAAAATGAAGAACTAGACTTTAAATGAAGGATGTAATATTTAGATATCATGCGACTAGAAATAAGCTACTTTAAAATCATTTCATTCTGAGAATGTATCTTTTTAAAGATATGGATGGTGGTAAGAGATGGGAAACGACAGACTGTAAACACTGGCTGATCTTTATGAAGTGGCAACCCAGGCAATGCCTCAATGCCTCAATGCCAAGCCACCCTTCAAAGGCATCCCACTTGCTGGGTGACTTATATTGCTATTTGATGGACAACTTACTTAGTAAGATGTCTCCAGACTGGCAGCTGAGTTGGGAGCCAAACAAAATGCTTTTGCCACTCAGTTAAACAAACAGAAAGAAACAAAGGCCACAGAAGGGAGGGAATGGAGTTGTCCATGCCAAAGCAAATGCAAAAGGTCAGAGGCTCAATCTTGTGGCATCTCCGCAAATAGTTTAAGGGAAGACACACAAGAATTTAGGTGTTGAGCTTTAATTAATGTTTGAAAACCAGCTGACAGGTTTGAGAAACACCTTTGCCACAAGTTCCTAATTTATATAAATAAAAATGAAATGTTCATTTGTGGGATTAATATAAATCAAAAACCACTAGACGAATTGACACCAAATTTGGACACAAGACACCTATCAGGCCAATGAGTGACCATCGCTCATACAACGCCCCCCCCCCAAAAAAAAACAGAAGAAGGGACTTAAAAACCCAAAAAAGCTAAATGATGATACAGAAAAAGGGAAGGAAGAGGGAGGGAAGGAAGGGGAGAAAGAAAGAAAGAAAGAAAGAGAAAGAAAGAAAGAGGGAGGGAAAGAAAGAAAGAAAGAAGCATGGAAGCAAAGAGTGAAGGAAGGAAGGAAAGAGGTAGAATAGGAAAAAAGGAGAAAAAAGAAGAGGGAAAAGAAAAAGGGAGGGAGGAAGGAAAGAGGTAGAGAAGGAAAGAGAAGGAAAGAAAAAAGGGAAGGAAGGAAGGAAAGAGGTTAGAGAAGGAAGAAAGGAGAGAAAGGGAGGGAGGGAAGGGAAGGAAGAAAGAAAGAGAGAGAGAGGGAAAGAAAGAAGGAAAGATAGGGAGAAAGAAGCATGGAAGCAAAAAGCGAAGGAAGGAAGGAAAGTGGCAGAAAAGGAAAAAAGGAGAGAAAGAAGAGGGAAAAGAAAAAGGGAGGGAGGGAGGAAAGAGGTAGAGAAGGAAAGAGAGAAGGAAAGAAAAAAGAGAAGGAAGGAAAGAGGTAGAGAAGGAAGAAAGGAGAGAAAGGGAGGGAGGGAGGGAAGGAAGGAAAGTAAGAAAGAGAGAGAAAGAAGGAGGGAAAAAAGAAGGAAAGAAAGAGAAAGAAGCATGGAAGCAAAGAGCGAAGGAAGGAAAGTGGTAGAAAAGGAAAAAAGGAGAGAAAGAAGAGGGAAAAGAGAAAGGGAGGGAGGAAAGAGGTAGAGAAGGAAAGAGAAGGAAAGAAAAAAAGGGAAGGAAGGAAAGAGGTTAGAGAAGGAAGAAAAGAGAGAACAGAAAGAAAGAAAGAAAGAAAGAAAGAAAGAAAGAAAGAGAGAGGACAGTGGAAGAAAAAAATGAAGGAAGGAAAGAGGTAGAGAAGGAAGGAGAGAAAGGGAGGGAAGACAAGAAAAAGAGAGAGAAGGAAGGGTGGAAGCAAAAAACGAAGGAAGGAAAGAGGTAGAGAAGGAAGAAAGGAGAGAAAGAGGAAGGAAAAGAAAAAGGGAGGAAGGAAGAAAAGAGGTAGAGAAGGAAGGAAG